>NC_138548.1:66061456-66256456 GCF_964273705.1 Natrix helvetica
CCCCCCAGAATCGGGAACAACTAGCACATATGGGCAAGAGGAACCTTTACCTTTACCTTAAAATCTAAAAGTCCACTACAAGATAACTTGATGATTTCATTATTTGAAAGGAGCTTCCATGACCAAAGATAACACAGCATATATAAAGAAGAAATTGTGCTAAGCCTTAAACCTTAAAGCCAATAAACAGCAAGAGTGTTATATTTATATCCTGTATTTTGTTTGCATCAATGGTGCAATACATCAGACTGTGAATTTACCTCTATTTCACTTCACAGGCTCTCTCTATTTATTCACAGATGAGTAGACAATTAGTCTGAGCTAAGTGATGCTGGCACTATATTCAACATCTCTAGACTATACAATTTGGACCTGATGTGTGTGTTAGCAACAACCAAAGCCCCTGAATTTTCCTTCCTCAGACAGTGGATATATGTCAATGACTTTATGTTTGTATTAATGAAGAGCAACTAATGTAGAAGCAGTTTTGTTTTGGCAAAGTAAATGGGTAGAATTTTCCCTTCAGTTTTATGTTCTGTGATGATTAGATAAGTCACCCTTTACAAGTGATTCTCTTCTCAGTAAATGTGACTGTTATTGATCATTATTAAAAACAGAATCCCCAATCTTTTCAAAAGAATAAAAGCAATGCTGATTATCCCAAAATGTCTACATTTCTCTTCTCCTTTCTTTGTAAAGCTTCTTTACTGAGGTAGGAGATTCTCCTGCATGATAGCAACATTATCATAGGCCTTTAGTTGCAAAAGAAAACAACCCCAAATCAGATAGAATAACAGAGTTGGAAGGGACCTTGGAGGTCTTCTAGTCCAACTCCCTGCTTAGGCAGGAAACCATATACCATTTCAGACAAATAGTTATCCAATCTCTTCTTAAAAACTTCCAGTATTGGAGCATTTACAACTTCTGGAGGCAAGTTGTTCCACTGATTAATTGTTCTGTCAGGAAACTTCTCCTCGGTTCTAGGTTGCTTCTTTTCTTGATAAGTTTCCACTCACTGCTTCTTGTCCTGTCTTCAGGTGCTTTGGAGAATAGCTTGACTCCCTCTTTTTTTGTGGCAGTCCCTGAGATATTGGAACATTGCTATCTTATTTATTTTATTTATTTCTTGGATTTCTAAACCGCCCCCTCTCCCAAAAAGGGACTCGGGGCGGTGTACAGTCAAATGCAGATAAAAATACAATAATATAAAGCAATTAAATACATTTGGATGGAGGAGATAAGGCTGTACAAGAAATAAATATACTATAAAAACCCTAAAAACATCCCCAATTAAAATACCCAAACCCAATTAAAATATATCCCCGGGAGGTAAAACTAAGAGAGTGCCAGGCCAGCTGATTGAAATAGGTGAGTCTTTAATTTTTGACGGAAGGAACGGAGGTCGGTGGTAGTTCGAATATCAGGGGGGAGGTCATTCCAGAGGGTTGGGCCCATCACAGAGAAGGACCTACTCCTAGGTGTCGCCCGCTGGCATTGCCTAGCGGACGGCACCAGGAGGAGTCCCTCCCTGTGTGAGCGGATAGGTCGCAGGGATGTGTGTGGTAGGATGCGATCCTGCAGATAACTAGGTCCTATGCCATGGAGCGCTTTAAAGATGGTAATCAATACCTTGAAACGCACCCGAAAGGCCACAGGTAGCCAGTGCAGCTCGCGCAGGAGAGGTGTTACGTGGGAGTAACGTGTACTCCCCATGATCACCCGCGCGGCTGCGTTCTGAACTAGCTGCAGTCTCCGGATGCGTCCCAAGGGAAGCCCCATGTAGAGGGCATTGCAGTAGTCCAGGCGAGACGTCACCAGCGCATGAGTGACCGTGCGCAGGGCACTCCGGTCCAGTAGGGGGTGCAATTGGCGCACCAGGCGAACCTGGTGGAACGCCCCCCTTGCCACGGCTGCCACATGGTCCTCCATTGACAGCCGGGCATCAAGGAGGACGCCCAAATTGCGCGCCCGCTCCACAGGGGACAGTTGTTCGCCCCCTATGGCCAGCGATGGTGTCAGCTGGCTGAACCGAGGTGCCGGTACCCACAGCCACTCGGTCTTGGAGGGGTTGAGTTTGAGTCTGTTGTCCCCCATCCAGACCCCGACGGCTTCCAAACACCGGGACATCACTTTGACAGCCTCGTTGGGGTGGTTTGGGGTTGAAATGTACAGCTGAGTGTCATCAGCGTACAGGTGGTACTCAACCCCAAAACCACGGATGATCTCACCCAGCGGCTTCACATATGCAATGAACAGGAGAGGCGAGAGGACCGACCCCTGTGGCACTCCACAAGTGAGTGGCCTCAGGGATGACCTCTGCCCCCCTGTCAACACACATTGCTTCCGGTCGGAGAGGTAGGAGCCGAACCACCGCAGAACGGTGCCTCCGACTCCCATCCCCTCCAACCGGCGCAATAGGATACCATGGTCGATGGTATCAAAAGCCGCCGAGAGGTCTAATAGGACCAGGATAGAGGAACAACCCCTATCTCTGGCCCTCCAGAGATCATCGACCAACGCGACCAAGGCTGTCTCTGTGCTGTGCCCGGGTCGGAAGCCGGACTGGCGTGGGTCTAGATAGTCGGATTCGTCCAGGTGTCGTGGAAACTGCTGCGCCACCACATTCTCAACAACCTTCGCCAGGAAGGGGAGGTTGGAGACTGGACGGTAATTAGCTAGCTCCATTGGGTCGAGCGAAGGTCTCTTGAGCAAGGGTCTCACCACCGCCTCTTTCAAGGCGGTTGGTAAGTATCCCTCACCCAATGAGGCGTTCACCAGGCCCAGAAGCCAGCCTCGTGTCACCTCCCAGGCTGCCAGTACCAGCCAGGAGGGGCACGGGTCCATTGAACATGTGGTGGGCCGCAGCCGTCCACGCAACCTGTCCAAATCCTCGGGGGCAACAGAGTCAAACTCCTCCCAGAATGGTCTCTCAAGACTCGCTGTTGACGGCTCGTCTGGTCCACTGACGGAGGTCCATCCGCTCCGGATCTGATCAATTTTGTCCTGAAGATATTCCCCAAACTCCTCTGCTCTTCCCTGTAAGGGTGTCTCCCGCGTCCCCTGCGATAAAAGGGAGCGGGTCACCCGAAACAGGGCGGCAGGGCGGTTATCCGCTGACGCAATAAGGGCGGCACAATATCTACGCTTGGCCGCTCTTATTGCCACAAGGTAAGTCCGCAAATAGGCTCTTACCTGTGTTCGGTCAGATTCGGAGCGTGAGGACCTCCACCTGCTCTCTAGACGTCTCCTGTGGCTATCATGTCTCCCCTAGCCCTTCTTTTCATCAAACTAGACATACCCAGTTCCTGCAACTTGATTCTTGCAACTGATCTTGATTCTATCCCTCTGTTTATACAGCCTAGAGCTGTGTTGGTTTTTTTGGCAGCTGCTGCACACTGTTGGCTCATATTTAAATGACTGTCCACTAGAACTTCAAGATCCCTTTCACAATTACTACTATTGAGCGAGGTACCACATATACTGTACCTGTGCATTTTGTGTTTCTTGCCTAAGTGTAGAACCTTATTTTTTTCACCATTGAATTCCATTTTGATAGATAGTGCCCAATGTTCAAATCTGTTAAGATCCTTCTATATCTTAAGCCTATCTTCTGGAGTGTTGGCTATTCCTGCTACCTTGGTGTGTTTTGAAAATTTGATGAGTTCCCCATCTATCTCTTCGTCCAAATCATTGATGAAGATGTTGAACAGTACTGGGCCTAAAACAGAGCCTTGGGGTACCCCACTGCATACTTCCCTCCATGTAGATGCACTTCCATTGAGGACTACACATTGAGTGCAGTTGGTTAGCCAGTTGCAAATCCATCTAGTGAGGACAATGGCTAACCCACATTTTTCTATCTTATCAAGTAGTAGGTTATGGCCTACTTTATGGAATGCCTTACTGAAGTTAAGGAAATTATATCAGCAGTATTCCTCTGGTCCACTAATTTTCTCACTTTGTAAAAGAATGCAATAAGATTTGTCTGGCATGATCTATTTTTGACAAACCCATGCTGGCTTTTGGTTATTACTTTACTTGCTTCTAGCTGTTTGCTTTGCTTGATTATCTTTTCCAGAATCTTCCCTGGTATTGAGGTCAGGCTGATAGGCTTGTAGTTTCCTGGATCATATTTTTTCCTTTTTGAAGATGGAAACTACATCAGGTCTTTTCCATTCCTCTGGCAGTTCCCTGGTTTACTTTACTTTTACTTTATTTCGTATTTCTAGACCGCCCCCTCTCCCAAAAGGGACTCGGGGCGGTGTACAGTCAGGCTAAAACACAAATAGGATGCATATAAATAAATACATAAATACACCAGATCCTGGTGCTCCAGGATCTTTGAAAGATATAGTTCAGTAGTTCTGAGATCACATCTGCCAGTTCCTTCAGATCTGCCATCTGCCAGTTCCTTCAGAACCTTTGGTGCAATCCATCTGGTCCTGGTGATTTGAACTCATCTAGGGTGGAGAGACGCCTACTTACCATTTTAGTTTAAATGTTTATCCAGAAAAATATGTGAAGTAACTTGGTCCCTTTCTTTGATGTATGCAAACCATCTCTTCTGTATAGTTTTTCATTGGACCAGCTGCAGACATCATGACTAATATAACCAAAGCTTTCTCTTTTGCACCACTCCTTTAGCCACACATTAAACTCCGCTATACACCGGTCTTTTCCTTTTTGTTCCTTATACCTTTACCTTCTCATTTCCCACTATGTAATGTAAATATATAACCTCTGTAAAGTTTAGCTGATATTCTTCTGGGTTGTAGTTACATCTGATTCTATTAAGCATGTTATGATTTTTTCTAAACATTTTAAATGTCTCCCCTACCTTTCATATTACATGACTATGTGGTCTAAATATACTTTGCATCAACTACCTCATCCTGGAAGAATTCTGTTCATAAGCCTTTTGAGGGTTGCTGGTACCACATGTTTTTACAATTTTTCTAGACTGATAAACATTTGAAGGTAGCAAATATTTTTCCTCCATGCACATTTATTTTCTAATGGAATCTATCAATAATGTTTGGTCAAATTATACGCTGTAGAGAGTAAGGAGAATGAGAGAGGGAGAGAGAAATCCATTACCAAAGCAATGAGGATAAAAACACTGATTAAACCCAAATCATGAAGATGGTATACATAAACATTTCCGATGGACATATCACTAATTCAAATGAGTTTAAGAAAGGAAGGAGGTAAAACATAATCAGACTTCCAAGATTCAGTTACTGTAGGCAATCTTAATAGAAGTAGCCTTAGTCTTAGGATTTGATTTGTCTGATCTATATCTTGGGGTTGACAAGTGTTGAAAGATACTTCACATTGCCCAATTGGTCTATTAACTCATACATGACAATAACTCATACATACAATGCAACTATAAAATTTAGCTATTTTATTTACTTTCCACAGTGTATCCTGGTGCCCCCAGAAACTTTTAAAAAGAGCAATGTACTATAAAGGGAAAGGAGAGACTGGTTATGATGGCCTTATGTAAAATGAAATGATTCCAAACTGTTGATTTCTGTTGGTTTCTATTAGAATCAGTTCTTCTCCTTTAAAGGCCACATTAATCATTTCTAAAGTATCACAAGCACAAAATTAGCACCTTGAAAGAGCTCCTCTGACTGAGAAAAAGGATGTTCCAAATTCAAAATGGTTCAATTTCAAAATATTTTGATCAGCTTTAGTTACTCAAGTGATTCATGAAAATATATTGATCAAGTACTGCTCCCATAAGGTATTATGTATATCTTATTTAATCTTACTAATTATCATCTAAATTTTATTTATTAGATTTATACCCCACAATTCTTTTACGAACGCCCAAGATGGCATATAGTGTGTTCTTTATAATAATTGTAAGCGTAATTACTTTGTAATTGATTTTGAATAAAATAAAAATTCCTCCATAAAAGAGAAACTCCGCAGATCATCTCTGAGAAGGTTAAGTGCAGAAATGTAGTGAAAACTACTCTCTTGAAATTTGACAAAGAAAAAGCATATATGTACATTAGATTCAGACTCAAAATCCTCTTTTAAAAATATCCATCTGGAATTGGTTGCTTTTTCAGGCTTCCTTTGCTTTTGTTTTATGGAATTCAGAGAAACCTGCTGATGAATATAACATTCTGTTAGGCAGTTTAATGTTTCAGCGGTCCATAGAAACAGAAGAGCCCAAATATAATAGCTCAATCAAATCTTATTCTATCAGTCTTTTTGAACCTCAGCAAAATGCATTGGGAACGTTCTGATTTTAGTTCAAGTCATGAATGAATGTATTTTCTAAACTGTTGCTTTGAAAGCAGGAAAAAAAATGATATGATACATACCTTTGTAAGTTCTTTTAATTTCCTCTGCCATACAGCTTCAGCAACAGAAATGTACTCGCTGTCTGTTACGTAACAATTTGCCATGAGTATATGATGGAGTTCAGCCTTCAAATTCATGGCTTTCAGGACTCTTTCAACATGGTTTAAAGACATCAGGGCTTCTTTTTTGATGCCACCACTTGTAAGTTGCATAGTGCAGGGCACTAATGCAATCTGCCCAGCACAATACAGAGTATCTTCAACCTAGAAAAAATAATAATAAAGAAAACCTTTTTTTAAAACAGTGGAATTATTCCATATTTTCTAATTAAAAGTTACCATCTTTAACTTAAGTAAAAATATATCAGTCTGAAGATAATTTCTGGCAGGGATTTGGCTACATTGTAAAAAAAAGCATTGTATCAAATATGGTTTTGGAAATATGGTTAAATGTAGATATTCACATATTCATAACTATTCTCAGAGAAATCGCCAATGAACAGACCAATCTAGAAATATGTAGACGAACATAATGTCATAATATTTCCAAGGTATCAGTATGAAGACTTGTGTCATATTTGAAGTAAATTTGTTTACAACCTGTCAACCAGGAAGGAGAGAAGGGAAGCTTTAAATGTTCTAATTTACAAGAATTCACTTTAATTTAAGGCAGAAATGACTCCCAAGGTTTCATGAACCCCCAGTAACATACAGTGATATATTGTACAAAGAAAATATGATATAAAATTAAGCAGTAGCTTGAAATAAATTAATGTACCTACTATTTCAAGTAAATGTTATTAGATCATTATGTTTTTCTTATTTTGCTAATTTTATATTAAAAGGTTTAAGTGAGTTACAGTATATTTTGTCTTTGTTCTTCAATGCTCAAGATAATGGTTGTTGTTGTTGTTAGTTGCGAAATCGTGTCCGACCCACTGGACGTTCCTCCAGACCTTCCTGTCTTCTACCATCTTGTCCATTTAAGCTCACGTCTACTGCTTCGGTGACTCCATCCAGCCACCTCATTCTCTGTCATCCCTTTCTTCTTTTGCCCTCTATCTTTCCCAGCATTAGGCTCCTCTCCAGTGAGTCCTTCATTCTCATTAGATGGCCAAAATATTTGAGTTTCATCTTCAGGATCTGGCCTTCTAAGGAGCAGTCAGGGTTGATCTCCTCTAGGACTGACTGGTTTGATCGCCTTGCAGTCCAAGGGACTCGCAGGAGTCTTCTCCAGCACCATTGTTCAAAGGCCTCAAATCTTTGGCACTCAGCCTTTCTTATGGTCCAACTTTCACAGCCATACATTGCAAGTGGGAAAACCATAGCCTTGACTATACGACCAACTTTTGTTGGCAGGGTGATGTCTCTGCTTTTTAGTATGTTGTCTAGATTTACCATAGCTTTCTCCCCCAGGAGCTAGCATCGTTAGATTTCTTGGCTGCAGTTCCCATCTGCGGTGATCTTGGAGCCCAGGAAAGCAAGATCTATCACTACCATATTCGGCTATCACAAGCCGAAAGATAATGGTATATATAGGCCATCAATGTTTTCTAAGAGCTTATCCTACATTCTATTGAAGCAATTTCAAGAATAAACAGACAGCCTCAATCATTTATGCAATGATTACATCAAGGCTTGGTTCTTTCAATGCATTTTATGTTGCTTTGTCCTTAGAGACTGCCTAGAAGCTCCTGTTTCAGAATGTGGCTGACTGCCAGGATTTTGAGTACAGCCACAAAAACACCTTGTCGTACACCGTTTATTACTTGCTTTAATGGTTATCAAATTCTTTTCAGATGAATTCACTTCCTTGTTTGGACTTAAAAACCAGATAATCTGGAATCCGCTCTCTACCAGTACTGCTATGCTGTGTAATCATGGGAAAAGGGGAAGTATGTGTTCCTATAAGTCATGAGCCAAGATAGGCAAAGTATATGTGAAGAATATGCACTCCCAGCAGCCATTCAAGGTATGATGGTCCTCCCAGGTCTCTAATTAAAGCAAATGTGTATCTATATTAGGCAACAGAGATACAGGAAAATGTTGGTTAAAGATGATCACTTCATCACATCAGCAAAGGCATCATTTCATTCTGCGTTGGAGAAGGAAGTAATAAATCACTCTTGAACTTTACCAAATATAGATAGATAAGATAAATTGAGTGTTGCTTTAGTGCTGCCATATGATGAAACCATCAGGTCAGATAGCATTCAACATCCTAATGAGAAAGAGCTGAAAAGCTTTTGGAGTACTGATATTATTTATGGTGTCGTTAGATTAAAGCTTTTGAGACATCTTGTTGCTAAAGGTAGGTATACAGGAAAATAAAACCCAAAGATGTAAAGAAATAAATACACCGGGAACATGGAATGTAAGTAGCATAAATTTGAGGAAGTTCAACACAGTGAAAAAATGAAATGAATCAACTACACATTGATACTTCGGGCATCAACAAAGTGAAATAGATGGGAACTGGACACTTTCAGTCAAAAGTCATATTGTTTAATACTCATGAAATAAAAAAGAAGGAATACTATGGCTTTCATTGTTGAATAGGATATAGCAAAGCCTGAATAAGATCAGTAATGCTTGTTATCTATTTATGCTTCAACTACTAACTCAGAAGAAGAGGATTCTGACAAGTTTTATGGTCAAATTAATGTGAAATCAAAATAACATGCAAGTATAAATATACATTAGGCAATTAACATACACTTTGATTTAGTGGTTAGGGTATTAGACTATAAAATAGGAGACTGGAGTTCTAGTCCTGCCCCAGGCATGACAGCCAGCTAGGTGAGTCTTAACTAATCACTTTCTCTCATCATAATTCACTTCATAGGGTTGTGGTTGTGGGGAAAAATAGGAGGAGAAAAGAGTATTAGATTTGTTCGTCACCTTGAGTTATTTATAAAAATAATAAAGGAATAAAAATATCTATCTATAAATCTATGTCTGTCTGTCTGTCTGTCTGTCTGTCTATCTATCTATCTATCTATCTATCTATCTATCTATCTATCTATCTATCTATCTATCTATCTATCTATCGTAAATATGTTGCTTATGGTTAGAGACTGAGAAGTCAGAATTGGAAGCAGTAATCAGGAGACCCTTGGATTTGTACAGCATAGGAAATAGATATGAAGCAGGAGACTGGTTATGTACAAGTTCCAGTCAGGTTATAGCACAACACCAACAAGTTTCTACAATATGATCATCAGCATATACCCACTATTTTTAAGGAGAACATAATCACTCTGAAGTCCTAACTTTGATGTACAGGTGAAACTCGAAAAATTAGAATATCGTGCAAAAGTTCATTTATTTCAGTAATGCAACTTAAAAGGTGAAACTAATATATGAGATAGGCTCATTACATGCAAAGCAAGATAGTTCAAGCCATGATTTGTCGTAATTGTAATGATTATGGCTTACAGCTCATGAAAACCCCAAATCCACAATCTCAGAAAAGTAGAATATTGTGAAAAAGTGCAATATTCTAGGCTCAAGGTGTGCCACTCTAATCAGCTAATTAAGCCATAATACCTGCAAAGGGTTCCTGAGCCGTTAAATGGTCTCTCAGTCTGGTTCAGTAGGAGTCATAATCATGGGAAAGACTGCTGACCTGACAGTTGTGCAGAAAACCATCATTGACACCCTCCATAAGGAGGGAAAGCCTCAAAAGGTAATTGCAAAAGAAGTTGGATGTTCCCAAAGTGCTGTATCAAAGCACATTAATAGAAAGTTATGTGGAAGGGAAAAGTGTGAAAGAAAAAGGTGCACAAGCAGCAGGGATGACCGCAACCTGGAGAGGATTGTCAGGAAAAGGCCATTCAAAAATGTTGGGGACTTTCACAAGGAGTGGACTGAGGCTGGAGTCAGTGCATCAAGAGCCACCACACACAGACAGATCCCGGACATGGGCTTCAAATGTCAGATTCCTCTTGTCAAGCCACTCCTGAACAACAAACAATGTCAGAAGTGTCTTACCTGGGCTAAAGAAAAATAGACCTGGTCTGTTGCTCAATGGTCCAAAGTTCTCTTTTTGATGCATCTCATTTGGAAACCAAGGACCCAGAGTATGGAGGAAGAATGGAGAGGCACACACTGCAAGATGCTTGAAGTCCAGTGTGAAGTTTCCACAGTCTGTATTGATTTGGGAAGCCATGTCATCTGCTGGTGTTGGTCCACTGTGCTTCATTAAGTCCAGGGTCAACATAGCCGTCTACCAGGTGATTTTGGAGCATTTCATGCTTCCTTCCACAGACGAGCTTTATGGGGATGCTGACTTCATTTTCCAGCGGGACTTGGCACCTGCCCACACTGCCAAAAGCACCAAAACCTGGTTCAATGACCGTGGGATTACTGTGCTTGATTGGCCAGCAAACTCGCCTGACCTGAACCCCATAGAGAATCGATGGGCATTGCCAAGAGAAAGATGAGAGACATGACACTGAACAATGCAGAAGAGCTGAAAGCCGCTATTGAAGCATCCTGGTCTTCCATAACACCTCAGCAGTGCCACAGGCTAATAGCTTCCATGCCATGCCGCATTGAGGCAGTAATTGCTGCAAAAGGGGCCCAAATCAAGTACTGAGTACATATGCATGCTTATACATTTCAGAGGTCTGATATTGTTTTATGTACAATCCTTGTTTTATTGATTGCATGTAATATTCTAATTTGCTGAGATTGTGGATTTGGGGTTTTCATGAGCTGTAAACCATAATCATCACAATTATGACAAATCACAGCTTGAATGATCTTGCTTTGCATGTAATGAGTCTATCTCATATATTAGTTTCACCTTTTAAGTTGCACTACTGAAATAAATGAACTTTTATACGATATTCTAATTTTTCGAGTTTCACCTGTAGAACCAGAATGTTCTGAATTAATTGCAGAATGAAAAAAGTTGTTAAGTATGCATGTGAAAAGAGACTGCCAAAGATGTAGAAACAGAAGAAATCAAATTGGTATCAGAACAAACAGAGGCAAAAGAGAGAATTCAAAGTCAGGAAGGGCAAACATCTCAGGAAGGAATTTAATTTTACATACTAATGCTGGGGATCATTTAAGGCAGATTAGAACTGTTCATAGAAAGAGAGATCCCAGATGTTCAATGTGATTTAGAAGAGGCTGAAGATTAAGAGACATTATGACTGTTGAATGTTGGACAATTGTGAAAGCCAAGGAATACAGAAAAATAATAATCAAGGTGTGCTTTACTGATTATAGAAAATCTTTGATTATATTGACTATGTCAGGCTATAGAATATTCTTGGCAAAATGGGAAGCTGAAAAAAATATTTTATTCTTATCAAGCATACTACCAAACTTCCCATGTATGGAGTGGATGGGTGGGGGTGGCTCTCAAGGGAGAGTTCTTCTCCTCCTCCATTGATCCAATAATGCCCAAGGGGCCCTTCTAGCTATGAAGAGATAGGCAACTTTGTTGTTTGGCACCGAGAACAGCTCTACTTTGTTCCTTGCATTAAACCAGTAACCATATAGAATTACAGATTCTATTCAGATAGCTTTACATCAGATTTATTGAATTCAATTGGCTACCCTTTTAAACCAAGTGACTCTTGGCAGCGAACAATTCTAAAACAAAACAATTAGAAGCAGAACAAAATAAATACATACAGATGAGAAAATTATCATAATAATTGTCAATATAGCCACTAAATGAAGCCCTTAATACATTCGAAGTTTCAGGCATGGGCACTTAGGCTTTTAAAAGCCTTATGAAAGGCTAGTGGTATTGGGACCATCCTAATTTCTGAAGGATATTCCAAATGGCAGGGGATTCAGTGGAGAAGGTATATTTCCCGATTCCTGCCAGTTGACAGTCCTTGGCTGATGGTATACCTGCAAGATCCCAACCTGCCAAATTGAAGTGGATGGATAGAAACTATTGGGAATGACAATTTCTTAGGTAAGCCAGTCTGAAGGGCTTTATATTCTGCTCTTTCTTATAGTTCACGATGATGTCATACAATGTCATAAATAAAGACAACACAAATGAAAATATAAAAACCACACAAAATATTCTTCGAACATTAAGCTTCAAAAAAAAAAAAAAAAATCCCAGCAACGGTCATGGTGTAAAACTATTAAAGAGAATTGAAGTTTAAAGCCACATGATAGATTCTGAAACAAATAGCCTTCATTATTTGGTAGAAGGACTTCAGTGGTTATAATCAATGCTTTCAATTTCATCCTATTACAGATTAGTTTAGTATAAATTCGCTTCTGAGAAATTATTTGCAGTACATTGTGTTTATTTTTAAAAAAAAAACTCTCATGACAATCAAACCATGTGAACACCCATATGCAACTCCAAATCTGTCCTTATGAAACTGCCTGCAATTCACAGAACACTCACACATGTAACTATTGGAAGAGTATGTTAAACTATTTGGCAATCAAAATTTATGATTAGCAGCTGAAGAGGGGGAGGAGGAAATGCAGAATATATAATAGATTAGCAGACATTCATCAACTATATTTTTAAATTGTTTAAGATGTCTAAAATATTGTTTTGCCGTGCTATATATAACCAAAAAATTGGAAGAAAAAGAATGCAATTTGTTTAAAAGAACAAATGGTTTTTGTAAGGGGGAAAAAAAAGATGTGTGCTATTTAAAAATGTGTGCCATTGAATAAGGGAGTCCAGCCAGCTATCAAGTGCCATATTGACAAGATGAGCAACAAATTCAAAAAAGAAATTATTTAGCATTTTCTTTTTTATAGCTTTATTCCAAAGTTAAACCTGTAATCCAGGCAAAGCCCTAGTTAAATTTACTTTATTTAACTAAAAATAACTTCCTGTTTGACCTCAATTTTGCATGCATACCGACCCCCACCCCATACATTAATTATCAGATAGGAAGAGCTGTTCAACCAGTTCATTTCCCTCATTCTTGAACAGATTGTTTGAGACATAATATGAATACTAATTACTGATAAAATAACTGTCAGTATTTTGAAATATGTACCAGATAACATTGCATTGAAAGTCTCCTGGATGCTTCTGGTAAAATTAACTATGTAGTCACTGTATTTTAAAAGTTCAAAACAATTCTTAGATCACTTTGAAGAAAACTACTCAAGCTTTAGACTCCAATTTTGTGTTAGCTGCTCTCATTTTTGAAGTACTGGTTTATATTTTTCAAAAGTTATAAAAAGGTGCTGGAATATATATAAGAGAAAACATGTAACTAGTTGCTTGTTTATACAGTATATAGAAGACTTAATAGCAAACAGATAAACTTAGTAGCACTGTTCAAATGGTTTATAATATCAAATTGAAAAAAGCCTTTGGAAACAATACTTTTTACAAAGAAACCATTAGAAAATAGATGTATGTCTCTTTTCAATTGTATTCTAATTACAAATCAGTCATCATGTTGATATTAACAAAGGCTCTAGTGATGGTGGTTCTGAATCTACAAATTGTATACTTTTCCTTCAATGGATTCTGACTGATCCATATTATGAAACAGTGACCCATTTATCCTTTACATTAGTTTGATTAAGCAGATGGCTGCATTAACTTCATCTAACTCCTATACAGCCGGAGTATATGCAACCGAAATCTGCCCAGAAGAGTTAAGGGGAGTTTATCTTTTCCAAACATGTTTCTTCAGACACGACCTGATTTTCCTTAGATAGCATCAGATTTTATATTGAATCTAGGAGAACATACTGGGTTGAAGGTCTGTGTTTTGTATTGTATGGATATAGTGCCTTCCCTATAGCACAGCGATGGCGAACCTTTTTTGGCTTGCGTGCCACAAGGGGGGGAGCGCAGGGGGGTCGTGTGCGGGCGTGCCGCACCCATAATGCAACACGCGACCCCCCAGTGCGCATGCGTGCACAACACGCCCCCCCATTTTTACATGCTTTTTTCACCCTCCCCAGGCTCCAGAGGCTTAATAGGAGCCTGGGGGGGTGATAAGAGCCTCCCCCTCCCCTCCCGGAGGCTTCAGGGACCGTCCGGAAGCTTCCCTGAAGCCTTCGGAACGCTTAAAACCACCCTCTGAGCAAACTGGAAGTCACTTCCGGTTTGCTCGGAGGATCCTTTTGTGCGCTCCGAAGGCGTCAGGGAAGCCTCCGACGGTCCCTGAAGCCTTCGGAACGCTTAAAACGACCCTCTGAGCAAACCGGAAGTCACTTCCAGTTTGCTCGGAGGGTGGTTTTAAGCGCTCCGAAGGCGTCAGGGAAGCCTCCGGATGGTCCCTGAAGCCTTCGGAACACTTAAAACAACCCTCCAAGCAACCCGGAAGTTACTTCCGGTTTGCTCAGAGGGTGGTTTTAAGCGCTCCAAAGGCATCAGGGAAGCCTCCGGACAGCCCCTGAAGGCTCCAGAGGGCCTCCGGGGGGGGGAGAGGCTCTTTTCACCCTCCCCAGGCTCCTATAAAGCCTCTGGAGCCTGGGGAAGGCAAAAAATGGCTTTTAAAAAGGTGAACTCAGCTGGCCAGCGCGCACATGCGCGCTGGCCACCTGACAGGGCAGCGCCTCGCGTGGCCTGACAAATGGCTCCGCGTGCCACTTGTGGCAAACGTGCCATAGGTTCGCCATCACTGCTATAGCAGATCTTTTTTTTTTTTTCATTAATTGTTGTCTCCTTTTCCTTTCATGTAAGCTTTGGTGGCATTAGGAGAATGTGACGATGATGGAGACCTGTTTAGAATTAGTTGTACTGTACATATTTCCAGGTCATTTACATTGTTTTGGGAGTCTCCTTTTATCCCCATTCCTTGTGTTACTTTAACAGATTAACAGAGTTGGAAGGGCCTTATAGGTTATCTAGTCCAACCCCACCCTCAAGCAGAAGACCCTACACCATTTCTGACAAATGGCAGTCCAAACTCTTGTTGAAAGTTTCAAGTGATGAAGCTCCCACAACTTCCGAATGCAAGCTGTTCCATTGGTTAATTATTCTCACTTTCAGAATGTTCCTCCTTATTTCTAGGTTGAATCTCTCCTTGGTCAGTTTTCCCCGTGTATTCAGAAGGGCATCTATAGTGAACTGGACCTGGTAAGAAAGCCACATATCCCTGGTCTAGGATAGGGCTTTAGAGAACCATCATTTGAAGGAGCTTCTCACCTTGTATTGTCATCAAAAGGTTTCTGGGAGCAGGGTTATTAATTTATCCCGATCTGGCAAAGGGAAACTTCCAATGAAGAGAAAAGAGTAGAATTTCATCTATGATATTGCATTTATGTAAGGGATCAGCTGAGCCTGGAGGCAGGTGAGAATTAGAAGAACCACATATCTGGTGTAAAACATGGACACAATAAGTGACTGCAGGATCCAATATGAGTCAGTCACCTGGACCAGAGGTTTGGAGGACAAAACTCGGACTCATGCTGGAGCCCATCTTCGGGTTACCACTCTCTAGCAGACTGTCTGACAGGATATTTTTTTCTTTTAAAGGGAGATCAACCCGAAGATGCTCAATTTCTTTATATTAACATTATATTTTGTTCGTGCAGATGAATTTTACAGTTCATTGCTTTCATAATGGAAGCAAAACTAATAGATTTCATTTCTATAACAGGAGTATGTTTCTGATGTTTAATAACGTGCTGTATGTGTGAATGAGAAGTATGTGTGAATAGAGTTTTGTCCCTGAAACACTCCATTATAGGAAAATTAGAAGCATGGCAAAAGATATCCCATTGCTTACTAAATGTAGCAGAAGGTAAGGCAAAATGAAGGGTTGCTTTAAATTTTCATTTTATCTCTATTCAGCACACTTTCAAATTTTCAAATGCTAAGTTTACTAGGAAGAGGCCACATTTTTAATATACATTAATAGCACTGCCAAGTTTGGTTTCTTTTTATTTTCAGCTTATAGTTGGAAGTAGTGTTTTTCTGACTCTTCCAGGAAATTTTTCTTTCATACATTCAGCTACAAATAACGAAAATCAAGTATCTTGACCTCCCAGCATGACGACATTCCTTAAATTGCAACTAACTCCTGGAAGGAATATTAAACATTATTAATATTAGGTTAGTAACATCAGCCTTTTGAACCATTCTCTCCCCTGAATCTCAACCCAATATTGAACATACGTACTCAACCAAGAACTGAAGAAGTAGGAAAAAGGATTGTTGATGAAACAACAAGGGATCCATAATTCTAGGTAATCCCTATATGAAAGACAGTGACAATTTCAAATTACTGCTTTGGAAATTATGTAGAATATGACTAAAGGGCAGGGATAAATATATGGGCATAAAGAGTTAAGAGATTTGGGGTCAGAGCCTTTTAAACCAGAGGATTCAAGCCTGAAGAGTTATATATTTTATCAATTCATTATTTATATATAAATAAATCCATTGACTATGATCAATATTTATGAATAGTGGCCTGTAAGCATCTTTGTTATTACATAGTCTTTCTACTCTAAACTACCACCCAACAATAATATCTGTTGTTCATTGCATGTCTGAGTACATATGCATTGTTTTTAAGCTTACTTTTTAAATTTAATGGCAATACATATTCAAGAATGAAAATAAATATACGTGTCACAGGTAATGCACATTACCTGATCAGAAGTAGTAATTCACATGTTTCTAGGTAAAGAGCCAATACCCAATAAACTTAAGAGATTTTGTTCTAAATGGATTGATATCTGAATAATTGCTGCCCTCTTAGAGGTTAGAGTTCACAAAGATTCAGTGCAATCCTTTCTTGCTCCCCCAAGTCAAATAAACCACCATTTGTTCAATCAAGGTAAATAAGCACATCTGACAATGTGTTAATTGGCTGCCCCTGGTCAGCCATGTGCACCTCTGACCTTATTGAAGGTTTAAATCAATTTAAACTTCAGGCAATAAAGACTTTCGCTGATTAAGTTAGAGAGAAATTACCTTTTCTAAAGGGATTACAGTTTTAATGTGATGAATCTTTAATTTAATATATGGTAATTCTTTCTTCCTATGTCCCTTGTATTTAGCTAACGATAGTAAAATTGCATTTGGTTACATAAATCTTTTTTCTAGAGCAAATCAAGTTTTCAGAAACTTTTTCCTGCAACATATATGCAATAATATATGCTAAATAATTTATAAATTATACAAATGTATTTTACCTTACTGCTCTACTTTGCATAAACAGATTTGGAAACTATTGAAACAAGCAGGTTTTTTGTTAAAAAATTAACAAGTAATAGACTAAACTAACAACAATGGGTGCAATAGTTTTAGAATTGGCAATGAAAATATTGACGCAATAGATAAGTTCTGTCTTTTAGGATAAAGTTTCCTCAACAGGAAAGGAATCAGAAGCAGAAAAACATGTTGCATACTAACTAGTATTACTGTCAACTTCATAATAAAGACATTTGAAAAGCTATCAAGGTTCTATTGCACGTATTTGCTTGCATAATACTATAGTTGCTTGGCTACAATGTACTGAATGTACTGAAACTCTTATTTCACTGTCAAATTACAGAAATGTTACAACATATAACATAACAAAAAGACCCCATGCTGTTTCCTCATTCAAAAATAAATTAACATTACTTTGTACATGTCATCCTCAACTTAATAGTATCATTGAGCCCAGAATTAATAGCTCTAAGTTGTGGAAGTCATTAAGAGGTATCACCATGTCACTGTGTCTGATTTTAGGAACTTTTTGCAGTGGTTGTTAAGCAAATGTGTTAAGTGAACACAGCAGTCATTAAACATGTTTATTTTAGGCAAAGGTTGGGTTTTTTTTTGCTCGAAACCACTTGCTTTTGACAAAAAATACTGATAATCAAGGTCATGTGATTGTAGGATGTTGTAAACATCTGTAAAGGTGGGTCAGCTGCCTAAAATGTGATCACATGACCGCAGGAAGGCTGGCTGTTATAGCTTTGGGTTGTGAATAGCTCTTAGTGGTCCCTAATCAATTGGGCAGAAATTGACAACTACTTGTAACTTCAATAATGACAATAGTCCTACTCAAGTGCTACTCAGTTCCGAGAGAACTTAAAGAGGTAAGGATTCCTTTCTGAGTAACTTAGCAAGTTAAACATATATATATATACGAATTACCCGAAGATCAAAAATCCAGGATATACTATGTGTGTATCAAAGTCATTAGGAGATAAAGAACTTGGTGTACTATTTTCAGAATCAGCACTATGTACGAAGACACACCAAAAAATTGGAAAGAATGTGAGTGTTCTCTATTTAGACATACTCAAAATGAAAGTAACTTTTTAATATAATAAAGTAGCCAAGGAAATACACAATATTCAAATGAAAAAATCCCTCTACATTAACTTGGGAGAGGAGTTTGGAGGATGCCGTAGGGATTGACGGTAAGTCTTATTTTACTTAACATCTTCATTAATGCAATGCAAGACAGGATTAGCAGCATACTAATGAAATCCACAACACACTCTAAGTTGTAGGTTCTTATTAATATAAATGAGAATAGATAAATACCAACGGCTCTGCACAGGTTAGAACTACTAGGTGGAAAGAGAAATGAAATTTGACAGTTGAATGGAAAGAAATCCTGGGGCATACCTTTTATAAAAGGTCCAAAATATACTGAAGGAAAAGAAAGCAGTAGGATGGCACAAGTACTTACTGCAATGGACTATTTGTTTTACATCTAATGGCAACAAATAAACAGCTAAGACATAATAGATAATTGACTATAGTCCTGGAGACTGCAAAAACAGAATAATTTGAGGGAAGATTAATTGCAGTGGGTAAAGACAGCATTGTAGGTAGTGACCAGTGGTGGGTTCCGGATCCCATTGCAACTGCTATGGGTGCAACGGAGCCCGGCGTCCTCCACATAAACGCGCGCAGGGCCTAAGCACACCCGTGCATCGTGCACATGCATTGTACCTTCCAGTGATGCCGCGCAACGCTCCAGCAGCTCGGCAGAGTGTCACGCAGGCGCTGTAGGTACCATGCACGTAAGTGCCGAAGGCTTTAAAGGACAGGTAAGGAGCTTGGGCAGGTGGGCCCTCTGGAGCACCGTACCAGAACGGTACCTGGTGCTCCGGGTAGGCTCTGGTATGCCCGTACCGGGGCATACCACCTGCAACCAACCACTGGTAGTGACTAAAAAGAATGTTAAGATAAAGTAAATGGCAAAGAGAAGGTGATAATGGCAATCATACATTGGAAATGTGCTTTTATGGATGAAAAAAGAAATATCTGAGACCAAAAGAAGCAGCAAAATATTTAAGTCAAGTCATTATTGCTGTCATTAATTGAGGACCATCTCTATTGGTTGCATTCTTTCCTGAGCCAGCTTCTCCATGCTTTCTAATTCTTTTTCATCTATGTACTTAAAATTAATTCATAAAAGAATTTTGGTACAATAAATTTAACATGGTCTGTCATATAGCAGAATTGCTACTTGACTGCCTGCATGATTTCTGTGCTCGTATGCCTAAATGTTATGTATAATTTACAAATTTTCAAAAACAGTTTTAGATGAAAAACAAATACTAGAAATTTATATCCTTTTCTTCTTCCCCCTTTTATTA
Source organism: Natrix helvetica (assembly GCF_964273705.1). Taxonomy (NCBI): domain Eukaryota; kingdom Metazoa; phylum Chordata; class Lepidosauria; order Squamata; family Natricidae; genus Natrix; species Natrix helvetica. The sequence goes on from NC_138548.1 coordinate 66,081,310, forward strand.
TGTTATACTGATGGAAGCTATGGAAAATATAAACAAGAAATTCTTCACTGTTTCACAAGAATAAGTGAAAATAATACATAGTTGATCAAGGTTGGAAAATGTATATATTTAACCTACTCTTTGAAGAGAGGCCTACATATTTATCCATGATTTGTCAGCTTTTCTCATGCATACACATACACACAAACAAACAAACAAACACACACACACACACACAGACCATTTTTACAATCTCATGTAAGGTTGGCACTTAAACAGAAAAAAAATGCTTCTAAGAGCACATCCTGTTCTTAAAACTGACACTAAATTATTACTTCAGTACTATAATAATGTCCAGGGACAGATGTCCAAAATTTTCTACACTCCTGTTTCCATGGGCACTTCCATTCAAGGCTGTGACTTGCTAAAAACTTGGATTCAAGGAGACTGGAGGCAGCAGTTGTAAACTATGTTTGGTTTGATTCAGAATATTTTCTCAGCCAATTGCTTTAGATATGTGTATTACAGAGGGAATAAACTGAAGTATAAGCATGTTTTTTCAGCACGTTTTATTTTCTTCCTATTTTTTAAATCAAATATGCTGTTGTTCACTGTAAACCATTTCAAGATTTGTATTAATGAAAAATGATATATAAATAGCATATTATATAACCCAGCAATACTATTACTATTTAATGCAAGCTTTGTTTGTTTGTTTGTTTGTTTGTTTATTTGCTGATAACTCAGCATTGTCTGGGTATTTATTTATAAGGGGGAAAATGTCCAGACCAAATGTAATTTCTAATGTTGAATTTTCCCCTTTACAGAGGGAGCTCCCTTGTGGAGTACTGTGAAGCCATTACTATGGCAACTCCTCTGCGCTGTAAAGTAGAAGCCATTTTATGGCAGTATAGTAGAAGCCATTTTCTACATGACAGGCTGTATCTTAACAGAACACACCCCCCGAGGGGTTTTAGGGGTGTCTTACTCCCACAGTATTTTTTTCCAGAGAGTGTACCAAGTTTTGTTGAAATTGCTCGAGGCGTACCATGAGTTAAGCTGGAATATTAAGTTTAATAGAGGAAGAATATCATTGTATAACCAATGTATTCAGGTTGTGAATGCAATTCAAATTAGCACCACTATAAGCTAAGTTAATATACAGTTATACAGCACCACTATAAGCTAAGTTAATATACAGTTATATTAAACGTAAAGGTGAATCCTGATAAAAGTACCATATTTTTCGGACTATAAGGTGCACCTTTCTCCCCCACCCAAAAGAGAGTGAAAATCTGGGTGCGTCTTATACACTGAATACAGCATTTTTGCCCCCCTCGAAACCCCACCCCCTTTGCAAAAATGGACGTGCTTTGTCTTTAGAAGGTCTGCAAAGTGCTCCTGGGGGCTGGAGAGGGCAAAAAAAAAGAGCAAAAAATTAGCAGTTTTTTCCTCGTTTTTTCCTCCCCAGCCCCGAGGAGCACTCCACAAGCCTCCTAAAAGCTATACATTCCCTTGTTTTTGGCAAAAATGGGCCATTGTTTGCTCATTTTTGCCCCCTCCAGCCCCCAGGAGCACTTTGCAGGCCTCTCAAACTCTCTGCATGCCCCGTTTCTCACAAAAAATGAGGTGTACAGAGGGTTTGGGAAGTCTGCAGAGTGCAAAAACTTTTTTTTTAAAAAAAAAACCTCTGCGTCTTATACTCCGGTGCATCTTATATTCTGAAAAATATGGTATTTGGTAATAATATATCATGAAAAAAACTTTGAAGATTCATACCACCTAGAAAGCTGGCTTCCTTTAACTATGATTCTGTAAAGTGTTAAATCCACACATCAGCAGCATCATATGTAGCCCATTACTTCATATGAAATGAAGACATTTAAGTAAAGTTTTTTGAGTTGAATTTGATTCTTGATGACTATATAGAAAAATCCATGTAGTCTTCTTGGCAGGGGTATGGGTTATTGTAGAATTTATTCATTTATTTTTTTTGTTATTTCCTAGTCTAGGAACCAGGCAGATGATACCACTCTAATGGGAGAAAGTGAAGAGGAACTAAAGAGCCTCCTGATGCAGGTGAAGGAGGAGAGTGCAAAAATTGACTTGAAACTCAACATTAAGAACACTAAGATCATGGCATCCAGCCCTCTCAATTCCTGGCAAATAGATGGGGAAGAAATGGAAGTAGTGACAGATTTTCTTTTCCTGGGTTCCAAGATTACTACAGATGGCGACTACAGCCAAGAAATTAAAAGATGCTTGTTCCTGGGGAGGAAAGCTATGGCAAATCTAGACAGCATACTAAAAAGCAGAGATATCACCCTGCCAAAAAAAGTGTGTTTAGTCAAGGCTATGGTTTTCCCATTGCAATGTATGGCTGTGAAAGTTGGACTATAAAGAAAGCTGAGCACCAAAGAATTGAGGCCTTTAAACTATGGTGCTGGAGAAGACTCCTGTGAGTCCCTTGGACTGCAAGGCGATCAAACCGGTCAGTCCTAGAGGAGATCAATCCTGATGGCTGTTTAGAAGGCCAGATCCTGAAGATGAAACTCAAATTCTTTGGCCACCAAATGAGAAAGAAGGATTCACTGGAGAAGAGCCTAATGCTGGGAAAGATAGAGGGCAAAAGAAGAAAGGGATGACAGAGAATGAAGTGGTTGGATGTAGTCATTGAAGCAGTCGGTGTGAGCTTAAATGGACTCCAGAGGATGGTAGAGAATAGGAAGGCCTGGAGGAACGTTGTCCAGGAGATCACGATAGGTCGGACATGACTTCGCGACTAATAATGACAAGAAGTCTGGGAACACTTCCTATGGTACATGATTCAATAGCATTAAACACACATTATAGACTACAGTCAATAATAGTGTTGGTCTGATTTTCTATATACTGCTATAAGCTCTTGGTATGGCTTCTAGAATGTTCTGTAATAAAATAGCATGTTGTGTCTGTATGAATGATGTGAGCACTGGTTGCAGATATTGTGCTCTGGCTCAAAAGACGCAGAAAGGGGAAAGTGCTTAGAATGAAAATCAACAGCATTGTAACTGCTTCTTTCATAGGGATGAAGTGGAGAAATATTTGCTGTAATATTTTTCATTGCAGCCCCACAACAGATCCAGTCCATTTTTGCACGTCTTGATGGCTTTGCCCATTATGCCAAATATATTCTCAATATGTTCAATTTTTGGTTTGTTGTCCTACTAATGGAGAGCCCTCTAGGTCATCAGTCCCCAATCTTTCTGGCTCTACCAATCAGTAGTGGTGGCAGCAGACGGGGGGTTGGAGAGAGAATGCTTTTGTGCGCGTACCTGCCACTAGAGCTCCAAGCGCTCATCCATCACTTGCGTGGACTAGTCCTGGTCTGCAGACCTGGGGTTGGGAATCCCTGCTCTAGGTAATCTTCCCCCCTCCCAATATTACATTGAGTTGAAAAGAAAAAAAGACTGGAAGAGGAATAACAATAAGATTAGGGGAGAAAAGCAGAGTCTAGATCAATGTTTCTCAAACTTGGCAACTTTAAAATTTGCGGACTTCAACTCCAGAATTCCACAGCCAACATGAGGAAAGAAAATGAATGAATAGAGGGCATTTATGGACTCTCTCTCCCATCTCTGAGTATTTCATTAAGTTTGAAAAAAATGGAAGGAGGAAAAGGGAAATGGAGTTAGGGGACAAAGGCAGAGTCTAGATGAATATAATGAAAAATTAAATCTTATCATTAAAGTGTAAAAAACCCCAATTTTTTCAAAGAATTAAAATTCTATTGGGTAGCAAAACATTGTGTTTTATACTCTAACCTACTAATCATTTTGATTCCATAACTCAATTGCTAAATATATTCAAAGGAAGTTTGACTGTTGTCTTCCTCTAACTATAGTATGAAGATTCTTTAAAGGCAATTCATTAGCAGTGAGTGAGTAAATGCTGTTGACGTGCAATGTACTATATAAAACTGGCATGTAACATATTTATGTCAATAATTCAGCAACTTCCCGGGAAATAGTGAGTTAACCTATGTACTCCATATATTTTTAAAAGATGGACATAAATCTGCTCTGGGGAACTGATATGATACTTCTTTGAAGGTTTTCAAAACACCTGGTAATATGTTATTCACTAAAAAATATTCCCACAATTCTCCTATCTCCCATCATTACTTGCCTTGAGATTCAACTGTCAAGTTTGATGTGCCTTTTAAAACTAGCCCTCCAAGCCTGAAAAACCATGATTACCCACCACAGAAGAGAACTCTGCTTTGAAACTATCTGATAATCCAGGAGATCATTTACCTGCAAGCATTATTTGGCAAAGCTAAAGCAGATCATCAAATGGGAGCATCTGAAGGCTGAGGCAGCAAAACGTCAACAACAAATTGTCATTGGCATTACATTTATGAACCTTCAAACAGCATCAGATCTTTTCCATGGGAAACCAGATCAGGTCAGACTGGAGCTGAATATTTCTTAACAAGCTAACCATCAAAAGAACTTACGTTTTGAATAAAAAAGCTATCATTTGTTGATTTGAATATCAAAGGAATACATTGCAAACTCCCAGTCTAGGAAAAAAATTCCTAAGCTACACCAGACAGGTGTTTAATAATCTATTATTAAGGCACTATTTTAGGTTACTCAGAATTATTAAAAAATAGCTGTAACTGTGAAGCTGCAAATGGGACTGCACAAATAAATGAATGCTATTAACATACTATTAACAATTCAAAAGAATGAGTTGACATACCAATCAAACTTGTTAATTGACTGTCAATGGCCTGTCCCTGAATATACAACATGACTGCATTATATATTTCAAATGCTGACAGGAAGACAGTTTCATTTGCATTAACTTCATAAACTGATCAACAACCAAACTGCCACATACATTTATAATGGGAAGCTGAATCATTTCAATATTCATGGAGCTCTGTAATTGTAAATTAGGTACTGAGAAATAATATAATACTGTACATACTTTAAAATATCCTAAATTTTTCTGACCTAGTTCCTTTGTTATTCTAAAAAGAGCAGTGGGAAAAGTTGGGTATCTTAGAAATCATTATTATTTCAGTTTTTGGCCTTATGCAAAATTAGTTTGCTATCTAATTTGTAGTCAAGGTTTTCACTTTTGCCTAACCAAACTACAAAGGATCAAACTAGGTAGTATACACTTTTTTCTGGCCTTAAGTTTCTGTAAACATTATTAAAAATAAGCCAAATGGAAAACAGGCTAGTTCATGTTTCTTATGTTTAATAATTGAACACATACTTTTGACAGAGATAAGGTGGGATACATTTACACCAGTGGTGGGATTCAATTTTTTTTACTACCCGTTCTGTGGGTGTGATTTGGTGGGCATGGCCTGGTGGGCAGGGGAAGGATACCACAAAATCTCCATTTTCTCCTGATTAGCTTGGACTCGTGAGGTAGAGAATAGATGGGGGGGGGGGCAGTCAGAGGTGTTATTTACTGGTTCTCCAAACTACTCAAAATTTCCACTAACGGTTCTCCAGAACTAATCAAAACCTGCTGAATACCATCTCTGATTTACACACAAAAAATGTTTAAAAATGTGTGCTATTGCTTATCCTTCAAAATAGTTGAGATATTTTGAAGCAATCATCCTTAAAAAAATCTACAGAATAGTTAATCAGCACAAGAAATAGCTGCTGATATGATTCGTGCATGCAGCATTGTTAAGCCCAGCAATTCCTGAAAGACAACAGTGTAGTTGTGAATGGCATGCCTACCATTGATATGCCTACCATTCCTACTAACAGTGTCTACCAACACTGAATGATATGACTACCATTCACTATGGATCATGAAGGAGAGACCCATGGCCCTCCAACTAAGATTCTCAACAGATTCATCATCATGGCCAGTGGTGTTCTGGGAAATATAATATAATTCTGGGAAATATAAGTGAACAGTATCCAGACATCACAAGAAGCTAACACTAATTAACTAAAAGCAACCTTTAGCCATGGAGTATAGAAAAGTTGAGGGACATAGTGGTTCAGTGGCTAAGACGCTGAGCTTGTTGATCAGAAGGTTGGCAGTTCAGCGGTTCGAATCTCTAGTGCTGCATAACGGAATGAGCTCCAGTTACTTGTCCCAGCTTCTGACAACCTAGCAGTTCGAAAGAATGTAAAAATGCAAGTAGAAAAATAGGAACCATCTTTAGTGGGAAGGTAACAGCATTCTGTGTGCCTTTGGCATTTAGTAATGCTGGCCACATAACCACGGAGACATATTAGGACAGCGCTGGCTCTTCAGCTTTTCAAACGGAGATGAGCATTGCCCCCTAGAGTCAGGAACGACTAGCACTTATGTGCAAGGGGAACCTTTACCTATAGAAAAGTTGTGAGAATATAGGTCAACAACATTTTAAAATAGTAGGAAACTGAATGTTCCTTTAAATTCAGACAAACATTAGCCTTAATAGCTTTGACTTATAATAAAATATTAAAATTTAAAATCTTGAGCCTTCTTTCTTTCAACCTACTGACCCAAAAAGAAATTCCGAAGCTTTAACCTAAGTTCAAATTCTGGACAGTGGCACAGTTGAACTAATACCACTCTGCTATCTGCAATAGAAATGTAATATTAATAAGACGTAATCACTTTTATTGTTCTGTCAATTAATATGTAAAGGCTTTGCAAAAATCCAATCAGAGAAAATTATTGGGATGATAGTGATACAAAATCATTTTGAAAAGCCATTATGCCAGGATTACATATGGTAGAAATTATAGATATTAATCCTGATAGGTTTCTCAAAAGGTTACAAGTCACATGAAGGCCACCAGCCAACTCTCAGAGGACAGCTGAGATTCTAGCTGTGGTAGGTGTGTGAATTTTAAAGATGAGAATAAAGATTTGTTTACACAAAAGTGAAACTATTGACTATGCTGGAGTACCAATGTCTTTGTATAGTTTTCAGTTTTGGTCTAGTTAATTGAAATTCTATACTCAAACAATCCAATATATCATGTCAACTGACTGTTAGAAGAGAGCATGAACTAGTGGGGAGGCCAGCTCAATATATCCTTGTGGAAAGCTAGAAAAAGACTACTGGAAGAAAAAAATTGCTTCATTGGTCTCAGCAGTAGTGCCTTTCTTCCCCTCTAGCTGATTTTCAGCAAAGCATCTTGTTCCTGGATAGACAAATGGAAGAAAAAACCAGTCCATGCATTTAAGTAAGATGAAAACTGTCTGATCCAAAAAGCAGGTGGGAGATTTTCTTTTCCCTGTTTGTCATCTTAGCAAAAGAACTGATAAAGGTCACACTGTTATCTGAAGATTTCTGCTAATCTTGTAAGGAACAATTGTAGGTCCCGATCAAATGCTACTAGGTACCCCAACACAAAAATGTGTTACATAAATATCAAGGATATACTGGAACTAATGATGAGTACTTTTTAAAAGAACAATACTGCCACCATTTTAGCAAGTGAAATGTAAGCACTCTGCATTTAAATGCTCAGTTTTGATTCAGTGATGTCACCTTGCTTACTAAAGACTACCACCTGGTTAATTTTGCATCAAGTCATTTTCATGTTACATATAAATAAATCTATTTCAATATATTTTTTTTTAAAAAAATTGTTTTTTATAGAAAATATTATATGTGTTTGTTATCAGAGATGCTGATGGATGTGACAGTTTTGTTGCTACATATCTTTTTAGTGCTACTTACTGTATGGAATAGTCTCTTTCTGAAGTTCATGAGGTATCTTTTGTTATATCACTTAAGTTTCTTTTCAACCTGACCATCTTTGTATAAATATTGGATGAATGGCTTTTTTTAGTTATCCTTTCCTCCCTAATTTTTCCTTGATATGGTTTTGTATATTCTTGTGTGTTTTATATTGTACTTTGAATTTATGCAGGATGCAGTATAAATATCTATTTAACAATAATAAATACATCAACTGATTAATTTTATGAAGAATTACAGCAATACTGAATTATGGTGATACTGAAATACAAGTTTCACGTTCACCTGATCTATGTGTATATGCAGACAGAACGAGGGAGGTGTGTGTATGTATGCATGTATATTTTTATATCTATCATCTATCTATCTATCATCTATCTATCATCTATCTATCTATCTATCTATCTATCTATCTATCTATCTATCTATCTATCTATCTATCTATCTATCATCTATCTATCTAATAATTGTGGTAATTGTGCCATGAAACCATTTCAGATGTCCAAATTCATAGTTGTTATATTTAATAATTATCTTGAACAGATAAACAACATTATTAGAGAATGAATCTCTTCCCTTAATACAAAGTTGAGATGCTGACTTGAACAATGCACTTTCTAGTAACTCTTGCTAATTAATTCTGTTGAAAATAATAACTACAACAATTATAACAAAGATAAAATACGCTTGATGAGCTTTCCATTCTTCTTGGAAATGCAGGGTATGTGTGAGAGAAAGACAGATAATCACATCAATATAATTAACGCATCTATACAATCAACGTAAATAGACTAAAATTAGGTTATCTAGATGAGGGAGTCTTAAGCACATAATTTTAAGGTCCAGGATTAATTTAACAAATAAATCATCACACAATTACTCTACATTTGTTTTAATTCATAAAGTGTCTTAAATATGTTGCATTTCTACAGTATCTCAATGGAACACAGAAAAGAAATAATTAAAGAGAATTTGGACTGTGTCCATTAGCAGAATAACTCTTTGAAAATTGAAGAGAATAGGAAAAATCTGGTCTATGTGAGAGTAAGGTCAGGCAAGAAGCTGGCAAAGGAAAGATCAAGTCTGAAAATAATCCATATCAGGTCAGAAGGTAAGGAAAGGAAAAAGTCTCCCCCAAAGCATCCATGTGAGAGAGACACCGATTCTAAAACTGGCAATTGCTCCATTCTTAAACCATCCTCTCTCCCAGTCACAAAGCCCACCATAGAGAATATATAAACTGCTCTCTATTTCCGAAAGTAAACACATTCATAAGCATATGGGCATTGCTGGTAAGGAATGGGAAAAAAATCCAGAAGCCAAGCTTCCTTTAAAAAATGTATTTAATGATGTGTGTAATATATTGTAAGCAAATTTCAAAGGGCGAGGAAAACAAAAATGTACATGCATTATTTGTGTGCATGTGTATATATGGAAATAGATTTGCACTTATATTTATTGTCATATCCACATACATTGTTTTTTAAAAAGCAAACAAAACTAAATGTTGGAATTCTTGTTAAGTTTCCCCTGGCAAATTATACTTTTCAAGCAGGTTACAGTGTTCTTTAGATTTCAGTTATTAGAGAAACATAATATTCCTCTATCCTTGATTTTTAAAAAAATGCTGTTGAATGCTAGAAGCATAAAAAAATTATATAGCACAGTGCAATATCAATTTGTATAAATAACACAGCTTCGTTAGATTGCAGCCACGTGATATTTTCACAATATTTTCTGGTATTAAATTTCTTTCATTGTAAGAATTTTTATGAAGCTGTAGTTAATATACATATCATTTGCATACCTTGCAAAATATTTGATTCTATGCTAGTACGTTTGTAAGAGAAAATAGATTTAAAATAATTATCCACAGAATCTTGAGAAATATTACTTTTAAAAAGATTTTATTTAGTTATTCATACAATGTTGGTGCCCAGAAAATTTGAAACAGAATATCAGCTTTATGTGGTATTTAGTATTACTACATATTCTAACAATTACACTAAGGACAACAAGCACAAATGTTTGAATAAGAAAATTCAACAGGAGAAATTGATAGAACTTCATTAAAAGTTATAAAAGTTATATGAAATAACATAATGTAGGCACCAATTATGAAAAAAATGATAAATTTTATTGCTACTAATTGTTTTGATCAAATTTTGGCAGATTCAAAAATCAATGGTGTGTTACCTAAAAATCCAGTTCTAAATGGCTTCATGAAAGTATGGCTTCTGGAGAATTAGCAAATATTTTGTCTTTATATTAGAAGGGAGTTCATGTCTCCACATTTAATATTCCATAAGTTGGTTCTAAAGAAAAACATGTATAATAAAACCAGCAATATCACTGTACTTGGGCTTAAGTAGAACAATTATTGGAACTTGCACAGATCGTCTTCTTTTAATTCTGCATGAATTCCTTTTTCAGTAACAAATGTATAGGCATTTAATTTTAATTCTTTGCAGTCTTCAGATCTGAAAAGTCAAACCAATTGTTCTATTTTTTTTATTATTATCGGGGAGCACTTTTTGGGGAGTAAAGAAAGAAAGAAAGAGGAAGGAAGAAAGGGCAAAAAGGGAAGGAAAAATGAAGCTGTTCCATTTCCATCAAACATAAATGGCTGCTTTTCAGCAACTATTAAAACAAAGAGATGTTCTGACAGAACCATTGCATTAGAGAAGTGGCAAGTTAGAACATGGTCTGAAAATGGGTATGGAAAAAGAACTGTGAAATGTTCACACCAGACAACATAAAACATCCCCATTTGTTCAAAAGAACTGCCAAATCAGAAAAAGGGGGAAAATGTTTACACCAAATAAAACACATTATATATTTCTCTATTTCTATCCGTGCACATTTTTCACCCAGCAACCAAGTTCAATCTATCATCTCAGAGCACATTTAGTTGTCAGAGTTCAATTTGGCACAACTAAAATTTGTTTCTTTACTGAGAATAAATGAAACAAAGAGAAAAGCTCAACTGGCAAGAAATAAAGCTTTCTTCTGAGTGTCAGAAAATAATTGATAGTGATAAAAACATATTAAATTAAGGATCCCCAAAAAAACTTCAGAAAAAGATTACAATCCTACATTCTGGACATCTGTATTGTTACCATACATTCTAATAAAAATGTTATTAATATCCTCAATGTAGAAGTTTTATTACAAACTGAGTTATCATAGAGGTGTTTTAATGAGCTGTTCATCCAAGACAATATATAATAAACATGAGATTGAGTGAATTTGGGTGTATGTGTTTGAACATTATGAGAACAACGCATTTTGCCCAGAAGTATAGTATGCTCATGCTGATTTCTAGAAAATGTACCAGCTATATTTTGACATAGAGGTAGTCCTCACTTAACGATTCAGTGACCTTTTAAAGTTCGGACAGCATTGAACAAATGGCATTTACACTAGTCCTTCAAGTTACAACTATTGGAATACACCTAAGCTCATGTAATTATAATTTGAACCCTGTATTTGTGACCACAGAATGCCTTTCAACAATTCCATTCCCCTAACTTCTCCTCCATCTTTGTCATCTGTCCCCCTCCCCACATTCCACCACTCAGCTGACTGCTCCCGCTGCTGATGAAGTAAGCCCAGCCTGGCGTAAATGCTTATGTATTAAATTGGGCATCTGGGATGTTGCTGATATACTAGCTGCCTGTACCTGGAAAGATCCTGCAAGATTCTGGGTTCTAGACTTGAGATTGGTGCTGGAGTCACCTTACCGCCTGGTGTTGGATAATTCCAACTTGCTTTTAGGCAAGTTCAAATATAGCTTGCAAATCCATGACTTATCCCTATACTTGCCACCAAGTCAAATAAAAATACAATAAATAGTTGGGAACATTATAAGTCTGGTTTTGTGATTTTCAAGCTTATTTCAGTTTCTAGTCTTGGAATTTTAATAATTATTTTGATTTGATTACCATTTATACTGTGGATGCTGTGGCATAATTTGATAAGAATGTAAACTGCTGAGAATCTTTTGACTGAGGAGAAAAATCAAATAAATATAATTTAATTTGAACTATAATGCTGCAATGCTGAAATCTCTGTTGCTGATTTTCAAATGCTCCTTGATTTAATTATGTTAGTATAAATAAATTAGATATCAAAATATCTGCAATATCCTGTGATTATTACAAATAGGTTAATCAAAAAATGACAGCGAGAACTATTTCCTAATTAATAATTCCTGCTAGGCTGCTAATTTTAGTCTACTAGATGCTTTCATTTTCTTTGCAAAGTTAAAAAATGTATAGTATACATGCAATGTATGTCTACTTTAAAAGCTCTACTGAATTCAATGTATCTTATTCCTAGGTTATTATGCACAGGATTGCAATGTTTATTTCACTCATTGATCCACCATGAGTAACATGTACATTTTTTTTCTTTTCTAGAATAAGTCTTGGAAACAAAGGAGATTTACATTTCATAGAATTGTCTTATTTCAGTTGAAGAATGACTATACTAATTGGACAAAAATGAAAAAGAGAAGGATTGGCAGAAGAATTGTAAACCGTTCAATTGAAATCTGAAATAAGTAGATCATAAAGCAACTTTCGTTTAGTAAAGGACATTATGTACTTTGGAAATGACAGGTTCTTCTGAAGAAGGATCTTTGGCTTTATAATTTCTGAAAGGGGTGGGGTAGAAATCCATGAAATACAGTATTTCAGAAGCAAGGTGGGGATAGGTGAGGAAGAAAGGATCTCTTTTCTATTGAAGAGTTAGAATTAGTTAAACCAAAAGGAGTATTATGAAAGTTAATGTGTCTCTACCGTACTCAGGTGAGTACTTGGTGGCATAAAAGCATGGCTTTAAGGAATAGTTTGCCAACTAACTCATGTCCCTTGTATTTTGAAGAAACAATCAAACAAAAACATTGTGATATTCTTTAGAGTGATTTCCACTAACATCAAACAGTGGAAATTTATTGCTATGGAATTTTATTTTTCAAATTTTCTCAGAGAAAAAAATGAGTTGAGGGTAGAGAACCATACTAATTCAGAGCTGAGTTGAAGTGTTCAACACCAAAGTTCATGTGTCAATATATTTCCTTATCCTGTTTCTTCAAACTACAACTTTCACTTTCATAAAATGTAACCAGGAATGCCATGACTTGCAAAATTCTGGTTTTTGTAAATCACAGCATTTGAACATTTTTTCCATGGCCATATCAGATATATCAATTGCTAGTTTGCAATGTATTTCTTGGCTGCTTGTTCCTTTACTTTTGATAGTTGATCCTAAAATGCAGCTATCTACTACTTTAAAGTTTTCATTCTAAGGCTGTTGTTTTCACTGATTTGCTTTTCTTTAATTTTATCCCCCCCTTTATGATCCTTAACTGTTATTAACAGTTTTTTAATATTTTCAGTAAGCATCACATAGGAGGCACAGTTTTACTATAAGAAACAAATGTAATCTTACTTATCTTTTTCAAAGCAGAAAAACCCCAGCAGGTAAATGCACAATTAATACCAAAGGATGAAATAAACATGCAAAATTAAAGATTCACACCATCAGTCTTTCTTACAACAGGAAGTGCTCTTTGTTACAGTTTAATACATTTTTAAAACATCCATATCCCCAAGATAGCTTTCATAGTTTGGGGCAAAATAAATGGAGATCTCTTGATAATTATTTTACAAATCCTCAAATTATCTATTTCCAAGTGGTTAATTAGAATTATCTTGCTAAAAAACTAATAAGGTTTAAAAGCTTTTTTACTTTGTAATTTGACCTGACTGAACCAAAGGAGAGCTTTCTGTTGAAGATGGTGGAGGAGAAGGAACAGGAGCAATAAAATTGCTTCTTAGCAAATCCAATATGCATGATGAAATGAAGCTGAAAATATAGTGAAAATGTTAATTATGTTTGTTCCTACACTACTGAAAAATACTCAAAACATTCTTAATATGGAGTTTAACATGTTCATTCTGAAAGTAAAGGACATGAAATAGGAAGGTTAGATTTCCCATAATCACTATTACATATAAAACAGATTATCAGTTCAGTATGATTCAGTCCTCTTGAATATGGCTAAATTTTGTTATACCGCTGATAAAATCAGGCAGATTTACATTATTCACTGATGGACCCATGACCAATTGTAATGTTTAATCTTTATTTTCTGTTGATGTGGTTTTGTTTATAATACCACATAAATCTTGGTCTGTAAATAAATTAATAATAAAAGGCCAGGCAGAGGAATGTTGCAAAGGACTATTGGATGTCTGTCTGTGTTGATGAGCCTCAGAATATATGGATTTGTTTACGTTCCTTTACTGTCTTTTTTAATCATTTTGATTTGTCTACATTCAATATTTTTGAGCATCAAAATGAAAACTATATGAGAAACCTTGGCTGGTTGTATATCTCATTCCCAGGACCATGGATTCCATTCAGCCCTCATTTTCCTACATGCTGCTCAAGACAAGAATTGCATCGTTCCTGTAACATGCAGGAGCAGTAGGGAATAATTGCATGAATGAGTTGTGGAGCTTGGCTCATAATGTAATCATATTTTATGAATGCTTTAACAGTTTATTGTGAACTCAGTAATTATAAAGCTCCTTCCCAAACAAGAATTGAGAAAAAGGCCATCTCAGAATTAATCAGACATTCCCTAATGGTAGGAAGGTTTCACGTGCTAGATTTTACTTTCTTTCTCAAATGTTAGACCACCTCTAAGTAAAGGATTGTATTCCACAATGATAGTATTTTTATTATCATAATTTTCAAGATAATCTAAAATAACTATATTATCTAATTTTAAAAATGACTCATTCATAGGGCGGAAAAATATCTAATTATCCCCTTAGCTAGCTCTAGTATAGTATAGGCGAATAGACATAAGATTGACAATATTTCAGAATACTAGAGATGTTTCCATCTTTTAAAGCTACTTTTCAGGATGCTGTAAGCAAACATTTTAATTTCTCCCTTGCACATTTATTTTAATCTTAATTACAAGTACATTTTTCAGCGTCAACTGCTATAAAAGACTAACAAGAAATCTCAAGAAGAAGCAAGGAAAAGTATAGGTTAGAATGAATGTACAGGACCATAATGGGGGAAAAAAGAAAAACAGAGGAGAGGAAAGTTGCATGAGAGAGACATTTCCCAACTGGAGTTCTCAACTCTTAAAATCCAGGTTTCTCCACACAAAATGCAAATTATTTATACACATCTTGTTTGTTTTCTGCTATCTCTTCTGCAACATCTATGAACACCTCATGCCTCTAGTGATATTAGGTGAGAGTACCATGAGAAATCTTACA
Organism: Natrix helvetica; assembly: GCF_964273705.1. Taxonomy (NCBI): domain Eukaryota; kingdom Metazoa; phylum Chordata; class Lepidosauria; order Squamata; family Natricidae; genus Natrix; species Natrix helvetica. Next base: position 66,096,322 of record NC_138548.1, read on the forward strand.
AAGTAATAATGGGAGTGAAGAGGCGTCATTTCACTTGGTAACATTAAACTAATGCTGGACCAAAACTGCACTGAAGTTTTGAACCTGAATAAGGCTGCCACATCACAGAAAATTAAACGTCACCTTTTTTACTTTATACATTAGTTTTAGAAGATTACAAAACACCAGCTTTTTCTTTTGTGCAAACTAATTGCCTAACATTAGATGACACAGTATTGTTTGGGCAAGGCATGCTTTCTAAAATAGCCTCAGTATTATTATGAGATAGAATCCTTGCATCTGTGCATACTGAACAACCAGACATTCAGCTATCTGAAAAAGAGGAAGAGAGATCTTCTACATAAGCTTATCTTTATTATTTATGTTCCTGAAATTGCACTTGCAGTAGATTGTGAATAACTAGTTATTTCACCATCAAACCTCTTCTGCTCTTTTGAACTCAGTACACACACACACACACACACACACACACACACGCGAAGCAGAATGCAGTTTACAAAGGAAGGACATGCTGTACTAAAATTGGATGACAGGATTTTTCTTTCTGATGTTATTTACCATTTAATCATGATCAAAACTCCTACTTTATTGCTATATTAACAGGCGTGGTATTCAAAACAAAGTCAACTATAAAAAAGAAAGCAAATACAAATCTTATAAATTCAGGTTAACTCCTCTCCCAATGTCTATTATATTTATATGAAACATGGAAATAGCCACAATGGCAGTCTTGTTTCTATTTCATTTATAAATCAAAACCATAACGATCTAAAGAAACGTAATAAGGATTGTCATTTGAACACACGTAATATAAAAAGAAAAAAAAACTTATATAGGTATTTAACCAGTAAAAAAAAGTTAACTAATAAAGTTGGTTTAAAATATTTAAAATAATCAAAGACATAATATTTGATTATCCCTCACAATTAGCAATAACTGCCACTGGGATTTTGTTTCTGGAAAACTTCTCATTGATAAACAGAGCTCTTATTATGCTGAACAAATAAATGAGATTTCAAAATCCAGCATTTAGACCATTTAAAGTATGCTTGTGGGGGAGAGCAAAGTGCACATGGTTCTGATATGCAGATTACAGGTACTCTTCGACTTATGACCACAATTGACCCTAACATTTCTGTTGTTGAGATCTTTGTTAAGTGAATTTTGTCCCATTTTACGATCTTTCTTGCCACTGTTGTTAAGTGAATCACTGCAGTTGTTAAGTTAGCAACATGGTTGTTAAGTGAATCTGACTTTCCCATTGACTTTGCTTGTCAGGAAGGTTGCAAAAAGTGATCACATGACCCGGGACACTGCAACCATCATAAATATGAATCAGTTGACAGGCGTCTGATGTTTGATCTCATAATCACGGGGATGTTGTAATGGTTATAAGTGTGAAAAATGGTCATAAGTCAATTTTTCAGTGTTGTTGTTAACTTCAAACGGTCACTTAATGAACTCTTGTTAAGTCAAGAACTACATGCACTATCCTTCCATTTCCTTATAAACACACACAAACTTTGTTTAAGAAGATATGATTCCAGAAAGCCAAATCTATGTATTATGTTATTTTTGACTTGCCTGTTCTGCCAGGAGACCCGTGGAATCTGCTCTACGGTACTTGGGTGAATCATATTATTGCCTGGACAGATCTATCTGCAAGAAATCAAGTGGTTGCTTTTCTACTATCCCTTCTGCAACATCTAGGAAAATCTTGCAGAAAAGATGTGGTATGAAGAACAAGAATGCTAGGCATTTTTTCAACAAAACTATCTTGCCAAAGAGACATTTCTCTCATGCTCAAACTAAAACAGGGCCTCTTTCTTGAAAACTGATCTATGAAGAAGAAGAAACTCAGTCTAAATGCAAAAAGACAGTGGTGTTTGGCTCAGGGGGAGGGAAAGTGGAAGTGTGGAAGGGATTGGTCACTGGATGCATGGAGCAGCAGCTCCAACAAACTGTCAAGATTCCTATGAAACAATTTAAAAAAACCCAGTTTAAATGCTTCTTTGTGCCATCGGTACTAACTGATCACCAGTTCTTAAAAAATGGAATAATTGTTGGAGCTGCTGCTCCGTACTCCCCTCCACCTTATAAGCCATCCTCTTGAGCCCCATCCAGCATCCAGTGACCAATCACTTCCACATTTCCACTTTCCCTCCCCTGAGCCAATCACCAATGGAATGCATTTAGTCAAAGACTTCTCAAGCAACCCCCTCCCTGCTGGTCTGTTCCTCCATCCATTAAATATAAGTTTCAATATGGCAGTTTAACATGCCCCCATGGAACGTCACTGATAATCGCCACCTCTGTAAGCCTTGATTACATTGAGTCACGCTTCCTGGCTTGCTGATAATAGCAGCTGAGTTCCAAGGCCAAGCCGCAGGGAGAAACAGGCAAATGCTTCAGTGAGGCACCAGAAGTCCAGGGTCTCCATAAGATTAGCCAGACGATGGTAGGAACCCAGTGTACTCATGTGGCAGCCTCGGACTTTGTGGACAGCGAGGCTGACAGTAAGGTCATGCACTTCTATTGCAAGTACCATGCACTGTTTCCACAATAAGACACATGTGTCCAACAGATTGGTTAGCTTCCATTTGGATTATCAGATACCTTCCCTGTATATAGGAACAGTAAGTGAAGTGGAGCTCCAACCGATCAGAAAGTCATGAGTCTATTTTTGGCCTATATCCAATTCATGCACTATGGTAAATGTGCTAATAACATTGTTTGCTATATGAATAATATTAAGCTTTTAATTAAGGCTACATGCACATGATAACCACACAATGCTGAGATATAGGAAATGTTTTCAAAGTTTCCTTCTACCCACCTCCAATAACTCTTTCTGAAACTGCTGTTAGTCCCAAGAAAGGAACATCTTACTTTGTGCATTTGTATTTTAAGCTTCCTTTAAAAAAAAACCTTAAAATACAAATGCATGCACACCAAATGCACACACGCACCTTGTCAGAGTAGGCATGAAGGTGTGATGGAAAGATAGAGAACACAGTAGAAGAACTCTAGTTAAGCATCTGGTCACAAAAAATCACAGCTTGAAGAATTCAATTGTGAAATATAAATGGGGGGGGGAGGGAGAGGAACTTTCAGAAGTATTCAGAAGTATTCAGAAACTGTCAAATACACAGCTGCAAAGTTTTAGCAAAAGTAGAAGCAGATGTAGTATCTTTTAGACAAAAATACAAGTGTTTTTAGTCTTAGTTAATGAGGAACTAATCAAGTAAAGAAAGATAATTATCTTGAGTTAAGGCATAAAATGAAACAAATCTTTGATGGAAACATTAACAATAAAGTTATCCAAAATACAGTAAATGTGATTGTAACATGGATGCAAATTTTATGTGGTGTCAGATTGAGGCAATTAATATACGCCCATTTTCATTCTGAGGAGACATATAAACCAGGAGATTGAAACAGAAGTCCATCTGTAATGTTGGCTATGATGAGCAAGTTCAGTTTATACAGAATCTTGCTTTAAATATTTCCCCTAGAAGGCAACTGATAGCTGTTGGTTTTAAAAAAATTTAGATTATAAATATAATCTAAATAAATATATACTTAATTTGAAAAAAAAAACTATTTTGAGGCCCATCGCCTACTGTTAATGTGTGTCTGCATGTGTTTGTGTTTCATGCAGATGTTGAAAAATGTATTCTTTAATTTATTACTAAATAGAAATATTCTTAAAAACAAATCCAGAAATTTCATCTTCAAACTATACAGGTTTTCTCCCAACATTACTGAAAAAACATACTGTTGGTAAAGATACAATCAATTAAAAATTTAAAATATATATTGAAACTGCTATTCTGCAAAACCAAAAACTATGTCTGTGTTACAAAAATAGTCTTAACAAACTTGAAAATAAAGATATTTTTTTACTCCCAATGGCACAGCATTATTAGTTCCACATGTATCATGTTTTCAGATCAAGAGCATAGAAAGATTTATTCATTCCGAGTTATGTCCCAAATTAATCTAGTTTTTAACTAGTCTGGATTCTTACAATTATAATATAATAAAAACGACAGGACAATCAGTCTTTTTAATGGAAGTTGAATGCAGAAATCCAATAGTTAAGAAATTCATCTTTTAAAACCAGTCTCCCTATTAGCCTTTTTTTAACAGTATGTCTATATTAGCCTTTCAAATTACAAAAGTTCACCTGTCAGAGATGATCAGTGTTAGTGAACCACCAAAATTAATGTTTTGTCTGAAGAGTATGAAGACAGACAAATAAAGGAAACATCCTGAAAAAAATCATCAGTACTGAAATGACAAATAACATAACTCTGACCATTAGCTGCAATGTTGTTGGAAAGTAGAAACTTCTAACAGGGTATCATCGTTTTTAGGTGGTCTGCAATGAATGGTATTCAACTGATGATAGTGGATCTTTTCTTCTTCCTACACAACTGTAAATAACTATTTCCTCTGCTGTGTGAATTCTACATGCCTATTTTCAGAGATGCCGCACCAGATAAATAACACTGTCATGTCTGTCTTGTCATGTCAACTATATGCTGATGATCCTTTCTGATCTGCAGTTTGGAAACACTATCAAGGTCAGGAGCAATCACTTAGAAAACCCCTTGTGACACACATGTATTTAATAATTTCTGCAGCAAGTGGGAAACAAATAATGTTACACATAAATGAAAGATTTATTTCACACAGGTTAGATTCACAATTTTCACACAAAAAAAGGCACATTTCAGAAGGAAGGGGCATTTAAGGTCTCCACCGAAGTGAAAATAATTTTATGAGCCTATATTAATAACGAATACTCTAAAATCGTTTTCTCACGGCTCTGTTCTGATGTATCATTTTGAAGCCAAGGCTTACTATATGTTGGGCAAATGGCCACCTCTTTCAACTCCTCTGACCTGTGTGTGTGTGTTTGTGTGTGTGTGTAGAGACAGTGTGTGTGTGTGTGTGTGTGTGAAAGAGAGAGAGAGACAGAGAGAAAGAAAAAAAATGGTTACAAGGCATTTACAACTGATGCACATATCACAAAATTATTTCTGCCAAGCTTGCTCCATGACCTGCCCGTGGGACATGACGTGTTCTGAGATGCTCTATCAAACTGAATCTTTCCAGGACAATGCAAATTATGACCAATTCCATCATCCTGCATTATGCGCTTCATGCTAATCTTCCTAATGCAAGAGAATAGGGAGGGTTTGCTGCTCTGCTGAAGGGCATGTTGTCTGATTGAATGATGTTGAAAGAATGTTCACAATCCCCCCCTCCCTCCCTCTCACACACACACAATCTTATCACAGCTGTGGCTACCTTTGCTTACAACTACCATGCTATATTTTCTATTGTAGACTTTCCTGTTCAACATTAATTGGGAATCTATGTGGATGTACTTTGTAAAAATATAATTAAGAGTTATTTAAAACTAAAGAAACGAGATTTTGGAATAAATTGTAAACTTATGCAAATGCTGTCTACTGCATCTTCCTGCTGATTTCTGCTAAGGTTGTAAGATGTAGATCTCCATGCAGTTAAAACATAGCTTACTGTAGCTATTGATGAAAACATATTAGTGATAGGATTCTGGCAATTTCTGGCTTCCAGGCCTTTTGACTTTTGGATATTTTGCCACAGACTCAAAAGAAAGTCAACTTTTTCTCTTGAAAGTTTCTGTAAAAGATAATTTTTGGATAATACCTGACTGAATCAGAAGGTGGCACTGTTACTGCACAAAAGAAATGGGTTAGATTTGATATTCGAATTTTTATGTTCAAAAACAAACATTTTAGAGTTTAGCATACTTTATTCTGTGGCATTATTTACTTATAATGTTAAATTTTAAATATGAAACTATTTTCAGCAGGAACTATAATTATGGCATTACTGGTTAGAGCTAGATTTTGGGCTGTTCTTGTCCAGTTTACACTAAAATAATTTTGCTCAAAAGAACACTAGTACATATTTTTTTCAAATGATATTTATCATCAGGAGTTGCATGACTTGCATTATTTGAAATTATCTGAGATAAGAAGGAAGACGACTCTGGGACTTGAAGACTGAAATAATGTAATATTTGCTTGAAGGTTTAGAAAACTTCCATATATTCCACTTAGCTATAAGTGTAAAAGAAGTGTAAAAGTATCCTAGCAAATTTGATGATTAGAAATGTTCCTTTGGAGGCAAAATCCTTTTTGGTTTTAAAGAAAAAAATTCCTAGTGGCTAAAATAGTACGATATGAAAGTCATAAAAAGTGGATTTTGCAACATTATTTCATCTTTTTAATTAACTATCAATCTTATTTTAAAAAATTTCTACTTTCTATGAATCTATGGATGCCAGATACTTATACATGCTAAAATATAGAAGCCCTCAGGATTTTTGTCCTGAGGAAACATTTTCATCTACTAGCCAGTGTAACTGATGCTCAAATCTGCTCTTAGTGCTACAGTTTTATTTTCTCTGCAACTGCTGTTTCAAATTGTAACACAACAGATGTTTTTGAAAGATAAAACACACATTTTTCCCCTAAGTGAGCATTTATTTTCTTTTTTTCACATAAAACACCAGATCAAAGCTGAGCAACATTTTCTTCAGCATTTACATGGCGGTCTTGAAAGAATACCTCCCATAGTTGTTTTCATGTGTTACCACATCTTTACACACGCCTAATAAATAGAGAGCAGCCATTCACACTAAAGTATTAGTAAGAAGAGACAGAAAGATATTTAGCTTTGTGTTTTGTTCCCGGTGAGGCTCAAAGCCTCAAAGGTAAATGACTAACTGAACACCCTTTTAGAAAAAGAATCGGGTACTCTCTGCAAATGCTGCAGCTTGTTGACATGAACCAGGGCAGGCAGACACCAATAATACATGAAGTGTGGTTCAGAGGCAATTAGGATCAGTTGTCAAGGCCAGGCCATTAATGAAAGAACATGTCAGAGGAGCTGGAGACTTCAATGGTTGAGGGCAAGAAGGCGATTTAGTGTGACAGATCGAGTCCTTCCAATGTCCTCAGTGGTACATGCTAATACCAGCCTTAACAACCTTTTTGTGGCAGTGTATAATGTGACTAACATAGACTTTGATTCAGCAAAATGACTGCTGCCACTGTTAGTCTGTCTCATTCCAACAACAGTAAATGCACTGCTTCAAATAATTACCCACTTCCTTCGCTGTTTCACCCCCACGCACACACACTTGTCTAATGCAGTGGGCTTTTATGCATGCCATATTGTTTATCTCTAGAAGGTCACATACTTACCCTGCTGTTTTCTATTTGTTTATGTAGTGTTCATTCCATTTATAAATAGCTGAAATAATAAATACCCCACTACCACTAACGTATGAGTAAAATTAAAGTAAGAACCCAGCACCAGTGGCTAAGCACAAAGGCAAATATAGGAAATCAGCACAAGAAACTTTGTCCTTGTGTGCAAATTCCATGGGATGCAGCACAAAACATGGGGGGAACACTGTCGGCCAGTGGCCATGTATTCCCTGGTTCTCAGGGTTAAAAGCAGGAAGAGAAAAAGGTAGTCTTTTAAAGGTTTGATTCCTTCCTCAATAGTATTTTACATTTTTACTTAACATAATCCACATTGAAATAAAAAAAAATGCAGAGATATTTGCATTTGTGAAACATATTTGATAAAGCATATGAAAATACTATAGGGACCTCAAGTTTTTAAAATATGTATTATGAAAAGTATATTGCACTGGATAATTAAATGCAACTGAAACATTTCTGGTTAAAATTGTATTAGCAACCCTATTGCTCTAAACAATTTAAGGGCATACAGTTACAAATATGAATAACTAACTATCGAGTAATTGTGTCTCACTTATGCTTTCTTACTTAGCTTATGCCAAATCTTAATTGCTAAAAATACACGGTAAGGCAGGAAGTAAGTATGAAGAGGTATAAGTGCCATATGAACTCGGTTTATTGAAATGGCCATTCAATAGCAGGATGCATTCAGAATTTTTTCCAAGTAGACAAAGAAAGAAAGAGAGAGAGAGAGGGAGGGAGAAACACACACACATAGAGGGAAACAGAGAGACAGAGACAGAGAGAGATAGAGAGAGAAGACAAGACTACTGCTTGATATTTCATTCTATTCTTATTCTTTTTTCATACACTCGGTCAGATGATGTGGATCCACGCCTATCACTTTTATTACTTAGCAATGCCTGGAGTGACCTTTCTAGAGGCAATACTTAGTTATGACTGACAGGAAAGGCTGTTTCTGCTGTGATGGATTTGTTCCACTCTGGATTATTGTCACAATGCCCTGCCTTCTTCAGTTCCAAGTCTCTCCCCCCACCCACCCCGCAACATCCAACCCCATAATTTTTTTCCCTTTCTCATTTTTTTAAAAAATATGCACTTGGGGAAGTTTTTTGATTATCAGCTTATGGACCAAATCAAACTGTCACATGAAACTGTTCGGAGTTGGAGGTAAGTGATGTTAAAATGCATCTCTTGGATAGGCCACTGTGCATAATGAATGAAGGCCAACATCTTTAAAAGACCTGTTTTATTTAAAAAGATCAATCCAATCCGTAAAAAACATCAAAAAAATTAAGTATTGTCTGTTACAATTTTCATATTTACTTCACTGAAGAACAAGTTTGCATTACCATACCAATTTCGTTGTATAACCAATTTCATTGTATTTAAGTACAATGTCAATAAAGATTATACATACTTATTATATAAAACTCTCATATGGTACAAGTAGGATGTCCTAAAGACGTGATGGCGAACCTATGGCACACGTGCCACAGGTGGCATGCAGAGCCCTCTCTGCGGGCACACGATCCATCACCCAGCTCAGCTCCACCATGCACGTGCGTCTCCCACTGGACAGCTGATTTTTGGGTCTCTGCCGTGCATGCGTGGGGGTGGGACGCATGCGCAAGGGTAGCATGGGGGAATGTGCCCCCATGCCCCATTTTTGATCCCAGGAGGCTGCAGGGAGGCCCGTTAGGCTCAAAACGGGGTGAGGTGGGAGGGTCATGCACGCATGTGTGGGAGGGGGGCATGTGCACATGCACAGGGGGGGCAGGGCACACAGGGGGTGTCACGTATGCATTGCATTTTGGGTGTGGGCACACACATGTGTGCTGTCACACAGGTGCACATACTTTTAGCACGCGATGACAAAAGGTTACCCATCACTGTCCTAAAGCAAATCCCTTCATATACACCAGGGTTTCTCAACCCTGACAACTTTAAGATGTGTAGACATCAACTCCCAGAATTCCCCAGCGAATATGTTGGCTGTGGAATTATGTGAGTTGAAGTCCACACATTTTAAAATTGCCAAGGTTGAAAAACACTGATAGCAACTAATTAGGCATATCTAAGAAAATGTTAAGCCATAAACAAAGTTTGATTTCTAGTTACGTTGGGAAAGTAAGAGATCCTACTCCAGGGGTAGTCAACCTTTTTATACCTACTGCCCACTTTTGTATTTCTGGTAGTATAAAAATTTTCTAACCGTCCACCGGTTCCACAGTAATGGTGATTTATAAAGTAGGAAAGTAACTTTATAAAATTTATAAAGCAGAGTTACAACAAACCCCTACCCCACCATGAAAGCTGGAACACCCACTAGTGGGCGGTAGGGACCAGGTTGACTATCACTGTACTACTCTATCTTTGGAATAATCTATAGATTTGTAATGAAACAAAAAGATGGGACCATAGGTGGCCCATTAATAATTTTAAGGCCAATAATTTTAAGTTGTTCCCGGAATTAACAGAATGGAATTTATGTAGGAAAGAAAAGTAGAAAGAAGCACTTAACAATTTGCGTAGGAGTAGACCATGATTAGTCATCTGTTTTTCTGCTTAAGAAAACTACAAATAATAATAATGAACATGTTAAAATATTGTGGGATTTCTGAATACAAGACCTGGCTCATAGTGCAACAGAATTAACTTGTTGAAAAGAGGAAAGTGTTGATAATCAATGTGGCAATATCAGAAGACAGTAAATGACAAACAATTGGGGGGGGGGAAATCATCAATGTAACTAATTTTAACCTCTTCCCATCTCTTATTTTTTAAAACTTTTATAAATACTGTTTTATATTTTAACATTTTATTGTCCCTTGCCAAGAATCCCTCTGAGAGAGAAGGGCAATACAGAAATGTGATAGATGAATGAATGCATGAATGAATGAATGAATGAAATGAGATGAATGAATGAAGTTGAAAAATTATGGCATAAAGTGGCCTTGGTGTCCAAGTGGTTAATGGCACTACTAGCACCATGGGTGCTACGGGCAAAAAAATCATAGACCACACTTTGAAAATGCACACATTCACAAAATTTCCATCTGTCAATTGGAAAAGGCTGCATGCCTAGATCCATACAATATGATATCCTAGGCCCATGATGGCGAACCTATGGCATGCGTGCTATCTGTGGCACACGGAGCCATATTTGCTGGCATGCCAGCCCTCAGCTCCGGTGCGCATCTGCGTCCCAACCAGTTAATTTTCGGCCTTCCGGAGGACATGGAGAGGCTGTTTTCACCCTCCCCGGGCTTCAGGAAAGCCTCTGGAGCCTGGAGAGAGTGAAAAACAGACCCAACGGGTCAACCAGAAGTTCATTCCCGAACTTCCGGTTGGCCTATTGGGCTTTTTTTTCGCCCTCCCTAGGTTTCAGAAAAGTCTCCAGAGCCTGGAGAGGGTGAAAAACGGGCCCAATGGGCCAACTGGAAATTTGGAAATGATTTGTTTCCACCTTCAGGGGGCCCAGGGGAGGCTGTTTTCGCCCTCCCCAGGCTTCAGGAAAGCCTCCGGAGGCTGGGGGAGTGTCGCACACGCAGGTGGGTGGGGTGCATTCCATTGTGGGTCTGGGAATGTGCATTGTGGGACTTTGGCACACCTTTACAAAAAGGTTAGACATCCCTGTCCTAGGCTCTTGGGAAGAACTTGATGCAAATGAACACAAGTTAAAGAATTGGCAGCTGTGACATCACATTGTTTTGTATATACAAGTAGTCCTCGACTGATGTCACAATTGAGTTCAAAATGTTTGTTGTTAAGTGAGACATTTATTAAGTGAATTTTGTGCAATTTTACAATCTTCCTTTCCATAGTTGTTAAGTGAATCACTGCATTTGTTAAATTAATAACACAGTTGTTAAATGAATCTGGCTTTCCCATTGATTTGCTTATCAAAAAGTCACAAACAGGAATCATCTGACAGTACAAGGGTCATAAATGTGAGTAGTAACCAAGCGCCTGAATTTTAATCATGTGACCATGGGGAAGCTGCAACGGTCATGTGAAAAACAGTCAAGTCACTTTTTTCAACATCATTGTAACTTTGAACGGTCACTAAATAAACTGTTGTAAGTCGAGGACTCTCTGTAATAATAACAATGCCAAATGTAGTCTAAACCTCTGCTTGACAAAACCTTAATAATAAAGCCTATTAAATATATATGACACCTGATTCCTAGCAAAAAGATCACAGAAATTATTTTTTGGCAAATTTTACTTGTTCTCATATTTGGGGAATTGGTTCCTTTTAACGTGAGTCAAAATACTTGCCAGTTTGATACTCTGCATGCTAACATGCAGCTCCATTATCCAAAACCCTCCTTGCTGTATTTGCACTGAACTTGCAACTTTTATTATATATAACTACCTCAAATAATGTGCTATTTCTGTTTGATATAAAATATTCCCAGAAAACATTAGCAATATTATTCATTGTAATAATGACATAGGTACAATTATTTACTCTTGTAATGATATAGTTACTAAAATGTATTCCGCCTCAAGAAAGTCAGGCTTAAAATGGAACTTTCTCATTTATTAATTCATGCTTTAATGATACTGTCAGCCTCTGTTTCGCTATTTGCTTTCGGCTGCCATTGAAATGGGGAGGGGAGGGGCTGGTATTTGGGAGGGGAAGTTTAAGTACAGGAGAGATTGTAAAAAGGGAGTTTTGGTCTCACCGTCTACTGCGCATGCTGAAGATTAGTGCTTGGTGTCGGTCAAGGCCAACCGTCCTGCATACCAACCTGATGATGCTCCTTGAAGATGGAACTCACATGACACCTAAGGGATTTGCAGATTGGACACTGGGATGAGGGTTACCAGGGGGAGGGGGTTTGGTCACATATTGATAAGTATGATTTCACATGCTTTTGCCTCAGAACTTGCCTTGCTTAGCTGCTATCTTTTCATAACCAGTAAAAGTACTCTTAATTCTGCAAAATGGAGTTAAGTGGTTTCTTTCGTGGTTGCTGAGGAAGGCCGGCTTGACAGATACACTGCCATGTAGATATGGCAATAAATATAATTATAAGTCTTGGGCTCAAATATTCTTGAATATCTAAATGGCAGCTACAATTCATAGAAGGCCTTCTATTTGATGAAACGTGAACCTTATTTTAAAAACAGCTGTTCCTAATGAGACATCTTTCTTTGTAATTCTATTTTCCCAGAAAAATGAGTTTTCTTTAATAACAAAAGGCATAAGTGATTTTTTTTTTTAAAAAAACAGCATCTTCTGCAGCCCACTATCTGTAGACAGTGGCCCACTGTCAGGCTCTGGCCCATTCAGAACTGGGCCACAGAAGTGGCAGGTGAATGTGTACAAGTAGCTTCATTTGCGCGAGCAGTGTGTGCTCACACAGCTCCTTTGGTGCGAGTACTGCGTGCTCGCATGCAAAGCTCCATTTATGCCAGCTCACACGCGCACTTGCCCACTCACATGGAACCCAGCCCCTCTCCCCATTGGTCTGCCAAGTTGGAAAGATTAGAGACAGCTGCTCTGTTACATTTGAAAATGAAGAGAAATTAAGAAGAATTATATTTGTTAGTTTGAACTTTGAAGAAGTAGGATATGTGTGTAATAGAACAGAACAGAATACTTGTGTGGCCATGTATGATTAGACACACCAGGAATTTGTCTCTGGTACAGAAGCTCTCAGTATACATGAAAAGCGACAGAGTAATAATAATCATAATACCAGGGGAGGGGAGGAATTGAAATAGTTTATGTCCAGGTGTGAGGTCTCTGTAGATATTTTCTCAGCCCTCCTTCTAATCTATGCAATATACAGATCTTTCATGGAAGCCAGGTTGGTTGCAATCGTTCTTTCTGCAGTCCTAACTATCCATTGGAATCTGTACCTGTCTATTTGCTTGCTGTACCAAACCGGACAGTTATAGAAGTACAAATTACATACTCAATAATTCTTCTGCAAAATTGTATCAACAGATCCTGGATCTGAACTTCCTGAATTGACGCAGGAAGAACATACTCTGTTGCGCCTTTTTAACAATGGTTCTAATGTTCGATGTCCATTGCCAGTTCTGGAGAATTATAGAACCCTAAAACCTGAAGGATTCCACTGATGATACTGTGATATTGAATATAGTAAGAGGTGGTAAGATAGAAAAAGTATTGACGTTTTTGAACTTTCATGTTGAAAATGACTCCTGATAATTCCACGGATAGCATATAGAACTTTGAAAAAAACAACAATGAAGCATTAATGTTCAGGCTGAACTTATACTCATTATATAAGACCCAGCTGAAACAACTAAGGAGAATGGCCTTAAGTAAATATACAAGAACTATGGTATTATGTAGTAAAAGGGGGTAAATAATTTTTTATGGCTTGAGAACTGAGATAATATTCACAAGTTACTCAGACAAGCACCTCCTTGATTCTCTGAATTATAAGGAGGAGGAGACTATACCGCACAATCAGACTTGGAAGATTCTATTATTATAGCCAAGATATAGTTTTACTCTTCTGTGAAGTTTGTTTCCTGATCTGATCTCTTAAGAAGTCCATACTCTGGGAAAGAAGAAAAGAGAACAATCACCCACAATAGTGATGGATATGCTGTTGGAAGGTGGAAAGGGAGAAGCTGGGGACAGACCATAATGGAAAAGGTCTATCTAAGAGGTGATATTGGATTGATGGCATATAAATGAATAATAATCAAATATCAGTTTCTAACAGATGTATACCCATTATGTCCGCAATTGTTTTTTTAAAAAAGCTCAGTATCAAATATAGTGTTCTGTCTCCATTTTGCTGTTGAAGTTGGAATAAATCATGGCAACCAAAAATTCTACCTGGATTTCAAATCTCTGAATTCCCAGCATGCTGAGAGAGTACAGATAGCCCTCAAGGTATGACCACTCATTCAGTGAACATTCAAAATTATAATTGCACGAAACAAGGTGGACATATGACTGGCTTGAAAAGTCACAAATGTTTCAGCAGCCCCACGCAATCACTATTTGCAATATTCCCTGTACACCGCCCTGAGTCCCTTCTGGGAGAGGGGGCGGTCTAGAAGCACAAATAAATTGAATTGAATTGAATCCCTGCCAACCTCCCATAAGTAAAGTCAATGGGGAAGCCAGAAGGGAACTCCCAAGTCACTTCCATAAGTCGCTCCCACCACTTTTTCTTCCAAGAAGCTCCAAAAGTCCTAGGGATCTCCTACTCCAAAACAACACTCCCTACCTTACTGTGCACCTGCGTTCAGCACCCTTTCGCCCACCTGCACTCATGTACTTCACACCCACTCACAGCCCCTGCTGGCCTTCCCGCACACCCCAGCAGCAGCCTGCAACTCCTGTAATAAAAATAATAAAATTATTTGTTTCTCTAATTTAGTTTCAAAAAATTCTAATTCAAGGATAGATCTCCCAAAACACACAACTCCCCTAGTGTTACATAGTAAGTACAGATTTATTATATAATTATGTGTTATAATTCTTTTGGCCATTCCTCAAGTCAGATTTACATTATATGCTCCTGTAAATCTCAGCTTTTCAGACACATAACCTTTATTCAAAACTTGGTTTACTTGGCAGGCATTTCATAGACACAACTTTACAAAAACAGACTTGCTATTGTAAAAAAAGCTAGAACATTTTGTATTTATATACATACACTGATTGAGAGGATTTTAAAGATTAATATACAATTGAGACCAGAGGTTTGGGGATTGAGAAGCAGTTGGGAAAAAGTCATGGAATTTTGTTTTTGTATATGATAACTGCAGCAAGATTATTGTACAGACAATGATGGACAGATAGGGCATTACTCACGATGGAAGAATGGTTGGTGAGATGATGGAACTTACTAAAATGGCCAAATTCATTTCTTTGATTAGAGAAAATACAGTGTCTATATTACGCCTCCTTGGTGCTCTCTGAGCTTGGTTGTTTCCTTGCAGATATTTCATTGCCCAAACTTTTCTTTTATTAATATCTACATTAATTACTGACTGGTAACCCCTTATGGTAAAAAAAATATGATTTATGGTTTTTATGATTAGATAGGATAGACAGAAAAAGAGAGTCATGTTATAACTTAGAACTGAGGAGAAATTTCCTGACAGTTAGAACAATTAATCAGTGGAACAGCTTGCCTCCAGAAGTTGTGAATGCCCCAACACTGGAAGTCTTTAAGAAGATGTTGGATAGCCATTTGTCTGAAATGATATAGGGTTTCCTGCCTAGGCAGGGGGTTGGACTAGAAGACCTCCAAGGTCCCTTCCAACTCTATTATTGTATTGCATTGCATTGCATTGCATTGCATTGCATTGTATTGTATTATAACCATAGAGTAAGAGATGAATTTGTGCTTAGAACTCCTATAAAAAAGATCAGAAGCCACATCTTTGTATCTTTTCTATTTTTCTATTATTTTCTTTCTTTCTTGTACTTTTAGCTTTTAATTTCTTTCTTTATATTAACTGGTATTCATTTTTTCTTCCTAATTAATTTTTAAATAAAATTATAGATAAACAAGAGGAAAAAAACAATTCCACCCACAAATTGTGATAGACATCAAGCACAAACTTTTGCCAGGCATTAAAAAGATAAAAAATTGCAGGTATAGATATGAAAGCTTCTTGTATCTCATGATAACTCAGTTTCTCCACCAAATAGAGTTCAGGCAAGAACTGTAATAGATTAATATCCAAGACCAAAGCAATGTATTAAATATGGTTGGCCATATATTTATATGTGGGTAGAAATAGTATTCTTGTTCATCTAGAGATGTTTACAGGTGAGTCTGTCATATGTACTTGAATGAAAATCTGGATATGTATAACATGAAAATTACTACAATTCATCTACACCAAATGAAACAGGTTAAAAACATCACACACATACACAGTGATATTTGCTTTCTCTTATTCTAAAATATGCTGTTTCCCAAGTAGCCAATTTTTCATAAGCCCAATTACTTGTAATCTTTTTCTCCCACTATCAAGAATATCATTTGTTTCTTTATTGTAGTAGATAAAACATCCTTTCATTGTTTCAGATCACAAGCTGTGCAGATACTACCCACTGTTCTTGCCTCCAGCACTTCACATTATTGGTGTATTATTTCATGCATGCCCTACTCTTTTATCAATTGCTTTTGAAGTAATGTTAATAGACTAGAAAATTGAGACATTTATGAAGTATAGGCAGTGTTTATGAAAAAATCCATAAAATATGACACAGGCAAGACAAGATAAAAGCAGCATTTTAATAGATTATGGCAAAGGGATTCTGTCACAAGTTGACAACTGACTCCTCCGAGATTGCTAATTTTTATGGGATTAATTTTGTGGGATTAAGAAAGAAGCTAAATGTCCTAATTAACCTGTAAATAGCATATACACGAAATTAAACCTTGTGGCCGCTTGTTAGTTTTTTGGCTTCAGCACCTTAGGCAGAATTATTGCAAATGGATGTAAGATTGTGTTGGAGGTAAACATTCTGCATAGAGTTAACTAAAAATCTCATTCAAATTATCTTTTAAATACCTTCACACTAGTATGTAAGTGGTGAAAATTTGCAATGCAATTTACATGTTCTGCTTGGGTAAGCAGTAATTCCCAATTAATGTGTATGGGCCCTTAAATGACCCAATAACCATCAGTACAGAGAAATTAAGAAAAGGAAGCTGAGGGGCTTTTTATCAAAATGTTTTATTATGTTTTTAGGGGGTTCTAGGAAAGGGAGGGGGGATAACCAGGCCAGGAGGGAAGCCAACGCCAGACGAACAGGTGAGTCTATGAAGGAAGTGAGCGGGGTGAGGGGGGAGAGGGAACAAGTTATTCCAGTAGAGGGTTGTTTTATTACAACGGTCGCGGGGAGGGGGGGATGCGAGGACAAGAAAAGATCGCAAGGTCAGTTGGGAGACCGTGGCTGCTGGCTACGCCCGGTCGTTTGTACCAACCCCCGCAGCCTAGATGGTCGGGAACTACAGAGCCAGGGCCTGAGGCTGATGCTCTGCAATGCAAGGTCCGTGACCAACAAGGCCCCCTTCATTAACGAGCTGATCTCGGAGGGGGAGCTGGACCTTGCAGGGATAACGGAAATGTGCCCACCGGGTTTCCGTGCATTCCATCAGCCTCGGGCCCTGGGTAAGGGTGGTGGGGTGGCGGTAGTTATACGGGATTGTCTGGAGCCGAGGGAGTTCACTGTTCCTCAGATACCCGGGTGTGAGTCGCTGGGTATGAAATGGGGCCCAGGGAGGCAGTGGGGTCTGCTGATTGTATACTTGGCTCCTCGCTATACGTCAGCGGCCCTGCCCGAGCTCCTCGAGCTGGTCTCGGAGACGGCGGTTGAGATACCCAAACTTCTGGTTATGGGGGATTTCAACCTGCCGTCGATGGGAGCAGCGTCTGAGGTGGCTCGGGAGTTCATGGCTTCCATGACAGCCATGGGCCTGACCCAACTAATTCAGGGCCCCACACACGAAGGCGGCCACACACTGGACCTTATCTTTGTATCTGAGCAGTGGACGAGTGATCTGGGAATAGGGGATTTAGAGATTACGCCCCTGTCATGGTCAGATCACTCATGTCTCCGGCTGGACTTCCCTGGCGCTACCCTCCACCGCGAGGAGGCGGAGCCAGTTTGTTCAAGCTGGTACCGCCCCAAGCACTTGATGGAACCGGACAGGTTCCAGACGGAGCTTGGGCCTTTACCTGTAGCCCTGACCCGCGCTCGGTCGGAGGACCTAGTCGACGCCTGGAATAGGGCGACGGCGGGGGCCTTGGACCGGGTTGCGCCTCTGCAAACTCTCCTACGGCAACGACCCACCCGGGCTCCCTGGTATACCGAGGAGCTTAGGGTGATGAAGCGCCATAGGAGACGTCTAGAGAGCAGGTGGAGGTCCTCACGCTCCAAATCTGACCGAACACAGGTAAGAGCCTATTTACGGACCTACCTTGTGGCATTGAGAGCGGCCAAACGTAGACATTGTGCCGCTCTCATTGCGTCTGCGGATAACCGCCCTGCCGCCCTGTTTAGGGTGACCCGCTCTCTCCTGTCGCAGGAGACGCGGGAGGCACCCTTGCAGGGAAGAGCAGAGGAGTTTGGGGAATATCTGCAAGACAAAGTCGCTCAGATCCGGAGCGGATGGGCCCCCCTCAGTGGACCGGACGAGCCGACATCAGTGAGTCTTGTGAGCCCACTCTGGGAGGAGTTTGACTCTGTTGCCCACGAGGATTTAGACGGGTTGCGTGGACGGCTGCGACCCACCACATGTTCAATGGACCCATGCCCCTCCTGGTTGGTACTGGCATCCTGGGAGGTGACGCGAGGCTGGCTTCTGGGCCTGGTGAACGCCTCATTGAGCGAGGGTTCCTTACCGACTGCCTTGAAAGAGGCGGTGGTGAGGCCCCTGCTCAAGAGGCCTTCACTTGACCCAACGGAGCTAGCTAATTATCGTCCAGTCTCCAACCTCCCCTTTTTAGCGAAGGTTGTTGAGAATGTGGTGGCGCAGCAATTTCCACGTCACCTCGACGAATCCGTATATCTAGACCCACGCCAGTCCGGCTTCCGACCCGGGCACAGCACCGAGACAGCCTTGGTCGCGTTGGTGGATGATCTCTGGAGGGCCAGAGATAGAGGTTGCTCCTCTATCCTGGTCCTATTAGACCTCTCGGCGGCTTTTGATACCATCGACCATGGTATCCTACTGCGCCGGCTGGAGGGGATGGGAGTCGGAGGCACCGTTTTACGGTGGTTCGGCTCCTACCTCTCCGGCCGGATGCAATATGTGTTGACTGGGGGGCAGAGGTCAACCCCGAGGCCACTCTCTTGTGGGGTGCCGCAGGGGTTGGTCCTCTCGCCCCTTCTGTTCAACGCATACGTGAAGCCGCTGGGTGAGATCATCCGTGGTTTTGGGGTTGAGTACCATCTGTACGCTGATGATACTCAGTTGTACATCTCAACCCCAAGCCACCCCAACGAGGCTGTCGAAGTGATGTCCCGGTGTTTGGAAGCCGTCGGGGTCTGGATGGGGGACAACAGACTCAAACTCAACCCCTCCAAGACTGAGTGGCTGTGGCTACCGGCGCCTCGGTTCAGCCAGTTGATTCCATCACTGGCCATAGGGGGCGAACAATTGCCCCCTGTGGAACGGGCGCGCAATTTGGGCGTCCTCCTAGACGCCCGGCTGTCAATGGATGATCATGTGGCAGCCGTGGCAAGGGGGGCGTTCCACCAGGTTCGCCTGGTGCGCCAATTGCGCCCCCTTCTGGACCGTGATGCCCTACGCACAGTCACTCATGCACTGGTGACGTCTCGCCTGGACTACTGTAATGCTCTCTACATGGGGCTTCCCTTGGGACGCGCCCGAAGACTGCAGCTAGTCCAGAACGCAGCCACGCGGGTAGTCATGGGGAGTACTAGGTACTCCCACGTAACACCTCTCCTGCGCGAGCTGCAATGGCTACCTGTGGTCTTTCGGGTGCGTTTCAAGGTTCTGATCACCATCTTTAAAGCGCTCCATGGCACAGGGCCTAGTTACCTGCAGGATCGCATCCTCCCACATACATCCCTGCGGCCAATCCGCTCTCACAGGGAGGGCCTTCTCCTGGGGCCGTCCACGAGTCAATGCCAACGGGCGACACCAAGGAGTAGGGCCTTCTCTGTGATGGGCCCAACCCTCTGGAATGACCTCCCCCCTGATATTAGAACCACTACTGACCTCCGCTCCTTCCGACAGAAACTGAAGACACACCTGTTCCGACTGGCTGGTTTGGCATAATTTTAACGTCTACCTCCTGGCATACACATTCTTACTGGTTTTTAGAGGGATATTGTTTTAAATTTAACTTGATATTTTAAACTTTTGTATTGATTTATTTATTAGCTGTACAGTTTGGCATATTTTACCCTCCTCTTATACATGTATTTATATAGTTATTTCTACGTTTTAATCTGTTGTATTTTAATACGGACTGTACACCGCCCCGAGTCCCTTTCGGGAGAGGGGGCGGTATATAAACGCTAATAATAAATAAATAAATAAATTAAATGAAAACCCCATAATTAGGTTCCATTTCATGCCCTGAAACCCCTATACCTATTGCCAACATTTGAAAGAGCACCTTACCACACTCAGGCTCACCTGTGGTCTGGTAAATTATGAAGCATGAACCACAGAACCTATTGTTAGCAGCTGATAGAGAAACATGGTGTCAAATCAAATTGTTGGTGGGGATTGCTTGTTTCATCCCAGCAAAGTACTAAAGTGTCCAGATTTCATCCTTATGTAATAATTTTAGATTTTAAAATGTAGGATTTTAGCAGCTGTTTTAACATCTGTTTTAACTCTCTCCTGTCTGCACACTTGTATAAAAAAAGAAACAGAAATACCACACCAAATTTGATTTTCACCGTATCGAGACTATTTTTTAAGACACATCTTTATCCTGAATAAATAACTTCAAGTTATTATTTACAGGAGAAAAAATTACATATGAAAGAGATTAATTTCACTGCCTCGAAATCTAGAGGAGGAATAACAGACATTAATGTTCTGTTGAGAGGCTAAAGTTTTATTGAGCACAGATTTCTATTAAACGTATAGTAATAAAGATTTTTTCAGAAACATTCTTCCTAAACTTCATACCAAAAATGATTAAATTTTTAGATGTTGATCTAGATTATAATTATAGCCATGGCTATATTTTAAGCTATCAATATATTACAGACATGCTTAAGTTTTATTGAGTGATATAAGGATATACACATTGTCTGTGGAAAGAAAGGTATGTGCAAACAAAGTGTTTCAACAAGTAATATGGAACATTTATTCTTAAAAAACCCCAATTTTTCTTGTCTTACACAATGTGTTGTATAATATTCAATAAAACTCTGGAATGAATGCACCTGTGGTTTGAAAAGACGGCATCTTTCATTCTACAGTATATGAATTAGATTCATATACTGTTTCCTCTGGGAGTCAGAAAGCAATTTTTTGTACATTTTAAATTGCAGCGTTTATGAATTCTCCCTGCTATTTTAGTGTCAGAATTCAATTTTGATCTAAGAATAATATGCAAGTACAATGTCTGCTAAAGAAAGGTATTTTCTGCTTGGTTGCCTTTAAAAACTGTCCATGCTCCATATACAGTTTGAAGTCAACTTCATTATACTCCAGCCAAAACATCTTTACTCTCCCCTCTGTACACCCTCCCCCCACCCCAAATCATTATTGGCAATATCCAAAAATAAAATGAAAAAAAAAAAAACCAAGATAGCAAAATTAGAAATGAATTTATTGCAAGTTCAAGTTATATGAAACTTACTGACAATATTCACAGTATTTATGACAGGCTGCATAATCTTAAACTGGCAAATACTCATATTATTTATTCTGGTAAATAATAGCAAATAGCTTTTGGGGCCAATAGCTAACATATAATACCACCTTCCACACAAACTCTCTCTTTCTCTCCAGGATTACTTATCTGTTCCTACTTAATATAATGCATATATCTGATAATGATAATTATTACTGTCTTAGCCTAGAATATAACCTAAGACACAAATTATTTACTTTATAAGCGCCATATAGAAGTGCCATAAAGTCTTCAGTGTTATAAAAACAGCATATAAGAATCATGAATTTTAAAATAAAAAATATAATGTAAAAGAAGGAAGAAAAATTGAGGGAACAACACAGTTTAGCCCTATTTCTAAGAATGCAAATTTAAAAACCAGAATAATTATTTTCACAAAAAGATATCGTAGTATGGAGTAGATTATGAAATATAATGCCTGTTACATTCATAAAACAGGCATTATATTTCATAATCTACTCCATACTACAATATCTTTTTCTTGCTTTTCCATTTTTTTTATAAACTCAGGCATTTATATATTTTCTTTTTTTGAATATTAAGACAATTTGTATTACTATTGTAATATAATCAAATTCATAATAATGAATTTGATAATGACTTATCAAATTCCTCCTTCCAACTTGCTCTACTTTAAGCTATGAAGTTTAGATTGTCTTCAAAGGAAAGTAATGCAAAGAGCCAATATTAACTGAAGTTTAAAATGGGTGGCGCAATATGTACAATATGCACATTCAAGTAACTTCCTGAATGGGAAAATATTTCATCAATGAAGATGTCTTACCTGTATGCACTGACTGTAAGGACCAATATTGGCAGGAGCCCAATGAGAAATACTCTGCACATGCATCACCTGTTTCTGGGAACAAGACACATCAGAGATCATCTTATCATCCTTTTGGACAAGGCAGTCCATCTGAAAGAGCAGGTCTTCCGTCAATGGAGCTTCAACACAAACCCTGAAATAACAAAAATAAATAAATACTGGCAGTATTTGAAAGACATTAAACTGTCCCTGAGTTCTGGTTGCTGTACTCTTAATATCCCTAACATTTATACCAACAGGGAAGAGATGGAGGATGAGAATGAGCAAGAATTCTTGAGATCACAGTCAAGAATCTCACTTGGTCCTTGCTACTTCCCCAGTTTCTCTTCGGAGTAATCTCCGCTATCACTGAGAGAAAGAACAGCAAATGGAGAACTTTGTATCCTTGCTTTGCTTTTGGTACTATTAATAGCTGAAGGGAAAACAAATTAATAGGCAGGGACAATAAGAAGCAGAGCTAGGAGACAGCAGCAAATCACAGATAAGGATAGTAGCCTTGGAAGTTATCAAATGTTGCCCAACCCTGACTGATTCAACCATTAACTTCATTTTACACTCAAGTACTTTTGTGTAGCAAAAAATCACAAAAGATGAAATGCAGATTTATTCCTTCCATTCGTTGAGGAAAGTGAGAGTCAAACTAAGTTCCTTACTGGGTGAGGATCACGATATCTGTTAATTTCTTCTTCCTCTGCAGCCCTCAGCCTTCCCTGGTTTTCCTGAGTGTTCTCTAATTCACTAGAGTAGTTTTCACGAAGCACAAAGATGCACCCAAACAATATGGAATTTGTCAAAATATGCCTATAAAATATCCAAGTAGGAATAT
Organism: Natrix helvetica; assembly: GCF_964273705.1. NCBI lineage: Eukaryota > Metazoa > Chordata > Lepidosauria > Squamata > Natricidae > Natrix > Natrix helvetica. The sequence continues at coordinate 66,119,648 of NC_138548.1, forward strand.
TGGTCCATGTAACTCTGGACCTTATTTATTGAATATGAGCCTAGTGTTTCCCATTATTATTTCCAGAATCCTTTTCAGTGTGCAATGCTTTTTTACATGTCTTTATTTCATAGCTAGAAAAGGCCTTGCTAAACTCCACCAACGGAATGTTTTTCCCTGTCTTGTTTCCTTTATAATATAGGAGAAATAGTAAAAGAAGAAAACAGTGAAAAAGAAGGACTAGGGGTGATATGATAGTAGTGTTCCAATATTTGAGGGGTAGCCACAAAGAAGAGGGGGTTAATCTATTTTCCAAAGCATCTGAAGACAGGACAAGAAGCAATGGATGGAAACCAGTCAAGAAGAGAAGTAATCGAGAACTAAGGAGAAATTTTGACAGTGAGAACAATTAATCAGTGGAACGACTCGGTTCCAGAAGTTGTAAATGCTCCAACACTGAAGGTTTTAAAGAAGAGATTGGACAACAATTTGTCTGAAATGGTATAGGATCTTCTAGTCCAACTTCCTTGAGCATGGGGTTGAATTAGAAGACCTTCAAGGTCCCTTCAAACTCTATTATTCTGTTATTATTATTACTATTAATATTTTATAAAGGGCAAAATGAGGATCCTAAAAAGTCTTTCTCAACTGTTCTTTCATAGTACAAGAGCAGGTCCAGCAGATTATATTGAAATGTATACTTTCTATAGGTTCAGGCTCTATAAATAGTGACGTAAAACTTAAATTCACATTTTTCTGGCTTCTTCTCAATCAATTGTATATTAGGATAACCTACAGCTTTTCGGTAAAGGATGAGGCATGATATTAATAAGAAACACGCTATTTATCTCAAAGAAATCTACAATGCAATGAGTTTCACAAAGATCCAATTACTTGAAAAGCTATTACTAAATAAAGAAAAATATATCTTACTAAATGGAATAAGTAATAAAGCCCTCATCTGGAAAAAAAAACATCCCAAAGAGATTCCTTCTTAAAAAAGATTTTATGTAGCATTAAAATATTTTAATTGTACAGTCCTTATTTCATTAGCTTTATATATTAAAATGCTTATTAAAAAGGCAGGAATGAAATATATTTAAAGATGATTTTAAATTAAGAGGAATAAGAACACTGCTGTGCTGAATTCCCTCTTAAAATTCAAGATGGCAAGTTCAGTAGAACAGTATGCCTAAAAGTATTTTTAAACCATATATTGGCCATGAAGGGGGGGGGCACACTCATAAGGAGATAGCACTATTTTCTAGCTCTACAAAATAGGGTGCAACATTTGAATTTATGAGCTCTTCAGTCACAAGATAAAAAGAAGAAAAAGTGGAGAGGAAAAATTAGGCTAGGATTTAAATTATAGATCCTGGTAGGAATGAAAAATATAAACTAAAGCTAGCTCATAGTGGCCAGAAACAACTCCCACATCCTAAGACTGTTGTTACCACAGACACAGTTTAAAATACTAACACCTCCCTCTCCGGGGTACCCTAGTTTTTAAGCATCTTTCCTGATGAAAATTCTGGAATCTTTAGGGATTTGAACACCAATTTGTAAATCCAGAATTAACCCAATAAAAGCATTGTGTTAAAACTGCTCTAGAAAAAGTAGAAATAACTTTATTCTAAGGAATATACCAATATTATTGTAGTGATCTTAATTAATTCATTTGCTGCTTTAATGGCATTATTTTCAATATGTTTTCTATTCTGTTTTTTAAGTTGAAAAAACGTGTATTTGCATAAACACAATTGTGGGGTATAACTCCATAAAGTAAATCATACATTTAAAAAGAACACTGTTTGGGGTACTTGCTGTTCAGCAAAAGTAAAAGGTGTGTAAAAGCTATTTGTTAGTAATATTGCATTAAAAACTGCAGGGGAAGAGCTTTTCTCATATGATGTTTTTCATATTCAGTTTTTCCTTAATCACAGAAAGTGAGATAACATTAAAGTAGTTGACGTTGAAAAGAAAGCGCCACACTTCCCATTCATTCTTTAAGAGTACACATTTCTTTAGCATCCTTGTTTGTTTACTGAAGATCAAGAAGGATACACATGAATGGGTTTGTTCAATTTGTTAATGAAATGTCCCTACCACAGCGGAATTATCTGATAATGGCAGGTTATAAGAGTAGTCAATTAAAAAAAGGAAACCTTTTAATTTTAACAAAATTAGTGAAGCACAAAGAAGAGAATTTATTTATTTGAATTTATATGCCACCCATCTTGCAGTTCAAGTGCTTTCAGAGATAGCAATCTTGACAGAGAACAAGATGGTTTCCAAGATGGACTTAGCTGTCCCTGTGATAATGTCATTATTTAAAACTATAGTCTTTCACTGAGAATTAGCTTTCTATACTGCTCTTAATTTTCAATCTGCACATCTTATCTTCTCTCCTGTAATTGAAAATGCCTACTTTATTAATTTAGAAGATTCTGTGTCTGATGCAAGTCATGTCAGTATCTTCTAAGTTGCTTTACTCTTAACCCTGCTTACTGCATTTGATGGGACAAAAATAATGGAGCTTTTGCCAAGTTAGAATGGAAAAGAAGCAGGAACACAATACAGTATTGCAGGCTAACTCTGCCCACAGCCTGGAATTCGATCCTGACGGGGCTCAAGATTGACTCAGCATTCCATCCTTCCAATGTCAATAAAATGAGGATTCAGATTATTGGGAGCAGTATGCTGACATTGTAAATCTATCCAGAGAGTGCTGTAAAACACTACGGGGCAATAAATAAGTCTATAAGCTGTAATTAATAAGGGGATGATAGACCATTTTGTCCAAATTTTTTAAAACACATTACTATTATATCATACTAGTTAGCTAGCTAACTGATAATTATTTCAGAATTATACTTCAGTAAAGTAGGTTTGGGTTACATAATTCAATCGTGAAAAGCATTGACTCATTATGAAGCAAGATACTGCATTAAAAAGCCTATATGATGAATCTTGGATAACGGAATACAAATTAGGTTCAGTATCAAAAGGTGTTTTTTTTAAAAAAAAATCAGAGATTCACATGCACTCCTGATGCAGCTGCTACAATAGAGAATAAAAGATTGTGTCTTTGAAGAGAGACATACAAAGAGGTGAAAGGAAGCCCAATCCAAACACAGAGAAACCAAGTCTGAAGAAAAGTCATAAATAAAGCATTAGTAGCAATGAAGTATATTCCAGTGTACCATAAATATAAGGCAGCAGTAGTATGAACCTACCTCGCTGGAGGACACAAATCAAATGCTGTCATATAGACTGAATTTATCACTGCAAAATCGCCCATACTCTTCATATACAGATGGACCAAAATAATATCTGTCAATGCCAATCCTTTTAAATTCATATGAGCTGCATGTGGAAAAATAATGTAGCTGTTAAAGACAGGAAATATTAGATTTGTACTAAAGGATACCAAGTATATATATATATATATATATATATATATATATATATATATATATATATATATATATATATATATATATATATATATATATATATATATATATATATATATATATATATATATATATATATATATATATATATATATATATATATATATATATATATATATATATATATATATATATATATATATATATATATATATATATATATATATATATATATATATATATATATATTTACAAAGAGCTCCCCTTGAACCAAAGCACAACTGAAGTTGAGAACTTAGACAAATAGAAACTATTCTGATCAGTACAATTTTTTATATAGTACATGGGCAGATACATTGAATTTACTTCTTAAACCAACTTGATTTTGTTTGATCTTGAACACTGAACTAGTACAAATAAAGACATGTTGAATTCCAATGTAGCTGCCTCAAAACAGATGAAGTTATCATAGTATTAATCAAATCTACTTCCTAATGAAATATACAATCTACTAAGCATTTACTAGGAAATCATCAAGTTATCACATGATTTTAATATTTAATTTTGTATGTGTATGTGTATTACTTGCGACTGAAGGTCAACAATGAGGGACACATTTTGCCAAATGGCAATTTTTTTTCCCTCCTGCTTAAAGCTTTATCTTGTGAAATATTTTACTAGTATTTTGTTAAGATGTTTATTTGTTTAAAATTTATTCAACAATTATCTTTTGAACAATAGAAATTACACTTCCTACAAAAATGACTCCAGACAATGTGGGGATGTGGCTATAATAATAATGTGTTGGATGCGATGATTCCATCTCATAACTCATGAAGGAAGTATTGAAGGAAGTATTCCCATAATTTTCCATTGAGTAAGAGAAGTCTTACTGGTTGACTATTTTTTTTACACATTTTACACATCATAAAGACCGCCCAGAAAATATAACTATTTCACCTGGCTCATAATAGAATTGGAGAGAAAATTGCTTGTGTCTGTCTACTTGACGGATTAGTTTTTTGAATGTTGGAAGAACTTTATGAATAAATCTGCTTTAAAAATTAAAAAGCAGCCTAGCAAGTAACAAGTTACAAACTAAACCTTGTAGCCTTAATGTAGAAAGTCAGAACTACAAGGTATGTCTTGTAATTTCCATTTTAGACCATTAAAACAATTAATTTTGCTACAAGGTTTATGTTACCTCCATCGGATAGTGTCGATTAGTGCCATCCATGCACTACCTGTTGTTACATCCTCACCCCCAAAAAACTTTAACCTTAAACTGACTACCGTGAACCTCACCCCATTCCTAAGAGGTCTGTAAGGGAGCGTGCATAACCTGTCCTACTGTTCCCATCTATTTGTACTCATTTCTTATGTATATACGTATACCTGCTTATATTTATATGTTTATATGTTATATTCATACTTATACTTCTTTTCTCATACATGCTTGACAAACCAAAATAATAAATAAATAAACAAATAAATAATAAATAAATCTTTATGCCACAGCATGTAGCAAAATAGGAGGAGAAAGCAACCAGACAATCTGATTTTTGTAGGGAAAAGTTTTAACACATACCTGAAGAGTCTCAACTAACTTTAACAAAGAAAACTTGGGGTAATACTTTTAGACTATTAGCACCATAACTCACCTTTTTTTGAGAAGGCAAAGCAAAATATCCACAGGAAATGCAAGTATTCCCTGGATCAAAATGCATCAGTTCACCAGAAATGAGAAAGAATATTTCAGATGTAAATCATCTGTCAAAGCCGCCAGGCTTCTTACCCTCCAGCCAGATAAAACTACTATTTTGGTTTAATTCTAATTTTTTTAAAAACAGGCAATGATGTATATTATTTGGACTGGCTAGGGTCATGAAAATATTACAAAAATCAGGTAAGTGTTTTAGAGCTCCAGTCTTTCAATTTACATATTATGCCCAAAAGATTTATGTAGAACATTGCTCCTTTACCTACAAGCCTGATTACAACCACTGTGCTGATTCTAGGCTGTTAGGAACTAGCTTAAGGGCCCTTTAGGAAGTCTGCTGCCTTTTTACCTTGCAAAATTGTTCATGCTTCCTTATCATTCTGTATTCAGTCATCAACTCAGCCGCACAAGCCAAATGTTAAGATTTTATGAGCCAATACATCAAAAGTATGTGCGTACAAGAATACTAGCCTGCCCACTGCAGCCGCTGAGAACAATTTCCATTTTTATGAATGAAAAGGATGCCTGCATAAATATTTATTTATTTAAAACTACCAAAATACGGAGGGATTCAGAAGAAAATAGAAGCATTTTGTTTTATATCTCAATATCTTGTAAGGGCTTGATAATAAGAAATCCAGCAACCAGAATTCCCAAGACATCAATTCTTTGCTTGCATTAAGTATATAAATGAGATTTAGAGCTACTGACCTAATCCTAGATGCCAAAATCAACCACAGCAACAGCTTTTTAGAGAACTTAATTTAAAATTATGATAAAGGCAATTTAGCTAACAGAAAGCAGACAGAATGGGAATGCACACACAAAAAGATAAAAGGAATGAAAACAAACTCAGCTGCCTTATATAACCAGATCAAGGGAGAGCATAAAAGGAATTCAGTCTAATCACAAAGGTAAAAATGGATGGAGTTAGACTGCAAATTTCTGTGACCAAATGCAGCAATTCTTGTATAATACTCTTCCAAGCAATAACTCTATGATGGACAATCTAATAATCCTCTATCACTTCGTCTTGGCACTTAGTAGAACATTCAAAATGAAAGTCACCTATTCTTATTTATTTGTCAAATGTATATGTGTATTCCATCCATTTCACACTTGGTGATGTACAAGAATAGAAAACAATATATAAAACATTATTATTACTATTATATTAACATTAGCATTACTATATCATTAACAATGGAGCTACTTCAATCTCATCAGTCTTCTGGAGTCCTTCTACAAAATCAACAGGCAGAGGTGGAACAAACCTCACTTAATGAGTTGGGAAGATGTTCCATAAAGTGGACACATATAATATATTTCATCCAAAGTTCACCCACAGCTGTCACACAAACACCTTCTCAACCACCTTTCCCCCAAAAGGGAAGTTAAATACTGAACAAACGTTTTCCAGTATACTGTGGTCCAGTGATGCTTGAGGAGAGGACACTCCCAGGTCTCCTTTAATGGTAAAGGAACAATCTCCTCACTACTGCTGGAATCTACGCACACAACACCATCCAGGCCCTGTCCATTTCCTTAGGCCCAACAGGTTTAGGCTGTTCCCATATAATTGGGCAAGATCCTCCCCAGGTATCTCTCCTGGTCCTGCAACAAGGCCAGCATCCAATCGTGAGTGGATGTGAATGATTTTTTTCTGGCAGAAAATTGTTCCATACTATTGTTCTCCAAGCTTCCTCTTATTCAAAAAGACACATATTATCTGAAACAGGGCTGCAAGATGCCTATGAACAGTTGCAATAAGGTTGGAGAAATATTGGTGCTTCATCCACCTTATTTCATAGCATCTGTAACTCATTTTTGGTTAAGTTCATTTCCTGTAAAAAGCTAGTGCCACTCTACATACTCTTCTCTCATTTTATCTCCCTTAATTCTTCTGTGACCATGGGGAGTGATGGGATCCACAAAAGGAGAGAAATCCCATAGATGTAACCTGATCCTCATCTTCAACAGTCCTCTTTTTTCCAAATGGTGACCAAAGTTTTAAGTGGACTGTGCAGCAGACCAGCAAGAACAGCCCGATCCCTGTGAAACCCAAGTGGATCCATCAGTCACCAGAGATAGAGCTATCTAATGGGTCCAGCCTCCCTGAAATGCACTTGTGAAACCTATGATAATCAGAATCATGACAACAGAGACACCAAGAGTTCTCCCAGTTTCAAATCACAGTCACTGATCTGTCAAGAACGCCAGATGTGGTATGTGATCACTGATCCATGTTGTGCTCAGGATGACCTGTTATGGCCTATGGCCATCATGGTATCCATGAACTCTTGAGCTGCCTCAGACCTGATTACCAGAGCAGGCAGATTGGAGCCGCCAAAATACATAGGTCTGGAGAACTCTACTGCCAACCCAGAGATGAAGTCAAGGACTCCAGGCAGGGAAGTTGCTATGCATCAGGGAGGATGGTACAACAGAAACAATCCCAATTGATCCTAGAACCCATCTTATTCAACATCCAGTGAACTGTGGTGTGGCACCCCTAAAACCATAAGCAATTTCAAGATGACAATCATGGAATCTCTTTCCTTGCCCTAAGGTCTCAGCTGATGCCAGCCTTAAAACCCACCTGGGCATATCTCCAAAAGGGCTATGCCCCTTTCTGGACCTAGTCCATACATGCCTTGGTAATATATGCCAGGTCAGCCCTCTCATCAATGATTAAATTGCAGGCGAGGGATGTTTAAAATAAGAAATGAGATGGCTAAGAACTGCCCAGGGAGCTAACTACTCATGTTGGCTGCCTAAATTCTCAGAAGAAACAAGATACTTACTACTAGCTGGAGAGCAACAAGTGGAGAGGGAATTGCTTGGTGAGATTTCAACTCAGAGCATATTACATAATATATTCTCCAGAGAATTTTAGCCTTTTTTACTTCATGCAAACTAAAAATGTTTTTAAAATTGTCCTAAACACATTTAATTGATTAAATACACAGATTACTAATTATTAACCCCTAATTGAAACCTATCCCTTCTGCACCTTATACTACACTTCAAAATGCCCAATAAAATTACCTTGGAGTGAGGAAAGGACATCATTTGCCAATTCTTGTATGCTTTTTCCTTCCAATGGATGAAAGTATGCGCTGATGCCTGTTATCCACTGGTAACCCTTCAGAGACTTCCCAGAAAATTCAAGAGCTTTACCTATAAAGATTGAAAAATAAGGACATAACGAGAGAGCCAATTTGGTGTAATGATTAAGGCATCAGATTAGAAACCAGAAGACTATGAATTTTAGTCCCACCTTAAGCACAAAGGCAGCTGGGTAACCATGGGCCACATTCTCTCTCTGAGCCTTAAGGAGCAGGCTATGATATCTAACTTCTAAAACTTTGTCAAAAAAATGGCAAGGACTCGTCCAGGTAGTCATCAGGAGGCATGTGCACGCACGAACGCACACGCTGTACACACACACGCACAATTTTTCACTTTATTTAGTTTTATCTACCAAAAGACCTAAATGCTTGCTCTACGAATCTCCTAAAAGAAAAAGGTAGATCATTCAATACATATGCAACAATGTATTAAACAGGTGGCAAAATAGGGTTGTACTTAAAAGTCCACTAGAAGGAATTAATATACGCAGGTTTCTTGCAAATATTTTGATTATTTTCTTTATCTTCTCCGAAATCAAAAAGAGTGCACAAATCATAAATATTGGACCTAGGCTCTATTCAATGAGTAGTCCCAAATGCTCTCAATATTTTCTTGTGAAAAATAAAACAGAGTGAAGCTGATTTCTATGACATTTCTCCCTTCCAGACACTTAATGCCTTTAAATCCATCAGAAAAGAGTCCAGAAAGATAATATCCTTCCCACCAAACTATTAACAAGTTGACTTTTTTTTTCATGATAGAATTGGCTGGATATCACCAACCATTATTTTATAATCTTACTACTTCTTGAAGTATCATATTATACTAATTATAGGGTATGTATCTCCATATCCCAATGCAAAAACTTGATGTATGGGCAAATGCAGTCTTGGACACTGATGGATACATAACATGGGAAGTAATTTTACAAAACAAAACAAATGTCCCAGTTTTGGATTTGGATTCAGTTATGCCCTAGGCCAGCGATGGCGAACCTTTTTTGGCTCGCGTGCCACAAGTGGGGGGGAGCGCAGGGGGGTCGTGTGTGGGCGTGCCGCACCCATAATGCAATGTGCGACCCCCCAGTGCACATGCACGCACAACAGACGCAACCCCCCTATTTTTACATGCTTTTTTCACCCTCCCCAGGCTCCAGAGGCTTTATAGGAGCCTGGGGAGGGTGAAAAGAGCCTCCCCGCCCCCCGGAGGCCCTCCGGAGGCTTCAGGGACCGTCCGGAGGCTTCCCTGAAGCCTTTGGAATGCTAAAAATGACCCTCCAAGCAAACCGGAAGTGACTTCCGGTTTGATCGGAGGGTCGTTTTAAGCATTCCGAAGGCTTCAGGGACGGTCCGGAGGCTTCCCTAACGCCTTCGGAGCATTTAAAACGACCCTCCGAGCAAACCGTAAATCATTTCCGGTTTGCTTGGAGGGTCATTTTAAGCGTTCTGAGGGCTTCAGGGAAGCCTCCGGATGGTCCCTGAAGCCTCCGGAGGTCCTTTGGAACAACCATGACCTGGATGACTGAGAATCTCTATAGACATTCATGCTATCTATTTTGGCCTGGATGAATGAATGGATGGATGTTTTTTCTTTTGTACAATTCTTCATTTAAATGAATGGGAATTTTCAGAATGGACAGTATGATTTTTGGGAATGACATTCACACAGATACATAAGTATCATCATCCTACAGTTCAAATTTAAGGAGGCATGATCCATATCAATCAGAAGATCAATAATGTCTGCTGTAGCTTATTAACTCCAATGAGAAGATATGTATACATTTTCTATCCATATCTCTAGTCAATGGTGAGAGTAGTGAATGTATCTTTGAAGAAAGCAACACACTGACTTATTTATTTATTTGATTTAGGCACAATTCAATTTCTGGAACACCATAAGAGTGAGAGACTTATGAATCTTTGGGGTATCTTACATTCTAATCAGGACAGAAGTAACAGTAGCAATTGCAATAGCACTTAGATTTATATACTGCTCCGCAGCACTCTCTAAGCTGTTTACAGAGTCAGCATATTGCCACAACAATCTTGGTCCTCATTTTACCAACCTCGGAAGGATGAGTCAACCTTGAACCTGGTGAGATCCGAACTGCCAAATTGCAAGCAGCTAGGAGTCATGAGAAGTAGCCTGCAGTACTGCACTCTAACCACTGCACCACCGAGGCTCTTAAGTAAGAAATATAAAGAAACATCTACTAAAAATCTAATCTAAGGAGTAAACTATACAAAGTTACTGAGAATATTAAATATTGAATGCTATATTGATGTTGTTAAAAGTAGTAATAATTTTGTCTTGAGAAAAATTATACAAACAAAAATCAGAAAACTGTTATCAACTGTCTATAGTGATTAAGGCAACTTACTTTCTTGTACAAAATGTGGTCTTAAAAACTGCCATCTAATGCAAGGGGTTTCCTTTCTCTCATGTGAAGGTGGCCAGGCACTGTCTTCAATTTTTTGTGTGTCACATGAACATTTCCCAGGCAGAATTTTGCCCTCAAACTGTACCTGATTAAAAGAAACATTGCAACATGGGTTATCTGAAAATTCTAATTCTTGGACAAAAAGCTCATCAGTGACCAAGAGAGTAGGTCCCTCCTGTTTTAGCGAAAAAGTAAGAAGTTGCTACTTATTACTGAGAATGTGTTTCCAAGCAGAGTCATCAGCATACTTTCTTGGAGATCGATGTGACTCACAGACATAAAACTGAATTGCAACCTAAGTGAACAGCACTATGTAATGATTTAATTTACTTAGGACAATTAACAGGGAATCGTTATATAGATAAAACAATGCAAATCAATAGTACGCATGGGAACATTCATCATGTTAATGGTAATGGAGACAAGAAAGTGCTTTAAATGCAACCTTAAACTTTCAACAATATATATCTATTTAACTTTTTTTTAAAAAAAACAAGTTTTCAAAGTGAATTCAACACCTTCCTGCCGCTGTCTGCTGCCCTCTTCTGGTGTGGATCAGGTATTTCTCTCTCCATCTTTCTGGTAGAAAAGCAATTTTGGTTTCGTTTACTAGTGCTATGCATTAGTATTTTATTCACAAAACACATTTAACATAATCCACAGCATTGGCAGACAAAAGACAGAACACTGGAAAGCTTCCTGTGAGCTATGTGCTGTCTGTCACAGGCCATTTCCTTTGAAAGTATACTGATCTTGATGACTCCTTCTATGATCCACAAAAACACATTCATAGTATACCACAAATTAAACATTTTTGGAACAAAAAACAGCTTCTGTATTCACTTTACCTTGAAATGATATGTAGTCTACAGATGTTCTGTATGAGAAAAGCATGGACATTAGCATATTCAAAGGCCCACAGTACTATATATTTGTCCATAAGGGGAAAAATACGTTTTTTTTAAAAAAAATCACTGTTTTCTGATGGTAAGACTAGGATTCCAATCTGGATCTAGAGGACAAATTGGAGACAACACTGACATATACCAAAGACTGATAATACATAATTGATTTTTTGAGAACTTTGGTATAAAAAGAGAACGGGTATCTGACTTGAATTGGATAGATTTTTATTAGGACTTTATATATTTTATTTATTGTGCTTTATTCAGGTTTTATGTTCTATTTTGTTAAACACTGGGACCCTAGTATACAGCAATAGGCAAATTTGTAAATAAATATTTATTTATTTATTTTAAAAAGTGTGATTCAGAGAAAATCAATTATTAACTGAGGAAGGCTAATATATTCACGCATTAGCTCTATAACATGGTCAGTTATTCAAATTCAATAAAATAACTTGTTTCATTTAGACATCACCCTGGCTATGAAATACTCAATTGGCTGAGCTGAAATTACTAGTAAGAAATAGTTAAAGTATGGGTAATCATTCATGGGAACATTTGTTACAGCCCATTTGGTGTAATACTTATATTTATTTATTAATATTTTATTTATAAAATTTATATGTTGTTTATCTCACAGTTCAAAGTGACTCTGAGCAGCTTATAATATAATAAATATGTTATACTGTTTTTAAATGGCTCTTAAAAACAATTATAACTATAAAAACAGATTCAAATTTCAAATGTTTGAAACAAACTTAAAAACATGTTTTTTTTAAAAAAAATTGTTAGACTAGGACTGGGAAAACAGAAATCTAGAAAGTAAAATTTTTAATAAAGCTTTTTTTATAATAACATCATACAAGCAAATATAACTGTTGAGATTTCTGTTTTCCCAGTCCCAGTTCTTAGGCCTGAGAAAATGGCAATGTTTCTTACATAAAGAGTTAAAACACCAACTTGATCCAGGTTTACATACATATACTTGCTCAATAGTACAGAAGGCACATCCATGCAGGGGCAACTCCCAACATTTTACAATAGTTTTCTATAGTAAAATAGGAGGAGTAAACCTTTAATTCCTATATACTTTCCTTGACCCACATCTTTGACACATAATTCAAAATGTCTGTGACAGATAACACATAGTTTTCTATTCTTCTAGGATTCTGATTGTCTTATATATAAGATCTGATCTTGTTTGCTAGGCACATTTTCTCATTTGACCATTAAATTAATCAGTCAAATTAATTTATTGGATGAAATATTTGCTGTTCCCTCTATACAGGAATAAATGTTTTATGGATAAATAACATTATTCGCTTCCAATATGAAAAAAATTAAGCAGGGCATAATCTCTCTGTCTCTCTGTCTCTCTCTCTCTGTCTCTCTCTGTCTCTCTGTCTCTCTGTCTCTCTCTCTCTCTCTCACACACACACACACACACACACACAGCCTAATGATCCAGCTGGTCATCAGAACCAAATTCTTAATTTCCCATATTTTGAGTTCTAATTCCAGTTCTCTAATTCTGTTCTTCACCAGAGATATTATATTCTGGAACATATCCAAGAAACCATCAAAGAAACATTTGTGAAATGGAGAAGGGGATGGATAAGGACCACATTGATGAATTAAAATTAACTGCAGGCTCTACAGAAAAGCAAGCAATGGCATTTAGATTTATATACCGCTTCACAGTGCTTTACAGCCCTCTCTGAGCAGTTTACAAAGTCAGCATATTGCCCCCAACAATCTGGGTCCTCATTTTACCGACCTCAGAAGAATAAAAGGCTGAGTCAACCTTGCGTGGGTCAGGATCAAACTGCTGGCAGTTGGCAATAATAGTAAGGGAGCTGGCGGCACTGATGAAGACGGGAGGAACTGTAGGATCTTGGCATCCCATTTTTGGGGGCGGTAGCAATAGATCCTTCCTGGTTCCTTCACCAGCAGTGGATGTGCTGAGCCAACAAGGCTGCATGTTATCCACATGCGCCCCATAGGCTTTTAGTTGTGGAGGCCTGGTCTAGATGGTCTTGTTGTTTCTGAAGAACAACAGTAATTGGTGATTTGGGAAGAAGTAACTGTGTCTCCTAACCCAGTTATCCATTTTTTAAAGAAACTGATGAAATCAAAGTTACATACAGGCCTCCTATGGCATAATAAGTTAAAATGCCTTGTTCAGTAACCCAGTGGAAGTGGAGGGTCACTTTGGAGAAGATGAAATTATTTTCCTATGATCTTAAAATGAAGCTAATACATCAAAACATTTTATTTCATGTATATTAGACACCTTAGTAAATGTTTAATAAGGGATAGTAACAATCATCTTGCCGCTGGAGGTGCAACTCAGGAGTTCAAACATTAACTCACATGGTTTGGACCTACAGTACGTTAAATATGTAAATCTTCTTCTTGGCTGCATTTCTAGACTTTGGAATCTGTCAAGATAGAAGAAGCTGAAGATTTCTCAGGATTTGCAGTTAATAAAAATAATGATCATACATCAACAAAAGGAGAATTATACATCTGATTTGCAGCAACGGGGTTGTGAATATACAAAGCCACCCACAGTTGCTTCAACAGTGAGATGGGCAGCATATGAATTGTGTAGTCTAGCAGAAGAGTATGAAGAATAAGGAAGAAAGCAATATAATTTTTGAGAGAATAGAAGTGACAGGAAATAATTTTGCAGGCCTTCTATCCCTTTTTTCATATTAACATGATTTTTTAAGTTGCACTGTTAATATTTTTACGGGAATTGATACTTTTTACTCCATTAATTAGAGTAAGGATAAGCTAATAGATAACTTAAAAACAGCATACCAAAATTTGCCTTTAACTTTGTCTTCATTACCATTTTTTTTATTTTCTGTAGTCACTCAGGAAAGCAATCTCCTAAGTGCAACTTATGTCAAAATAGTAAAAGGAAAAGGTTCCCCTCGCACATATGTGCTAGTCATTCCCAACTCTGGGGGGCAGTGCTCATCTCTGTTTCTAAGCCAAAGAGCCAGTGCTGTCCGAAGATATCTCTGTGGTCATGTGGCCAGCATGACTAAACACTGAAGGCGCATGAAACGCTGTTACCTTCCCACCAAGGTTGTCCCTATTTTTCTACTTGCATTTTTACGTGCTTTCAAAGTGCTAGGTTGGCAGAAGCTGGGGCAAGTAAAGCGAGCTCACTCTGTTACACGGCGCTAGGGATTCGAACTGCCGAACTGCTGACCTTTCTGATTGACAAGCTCAGCAGCCACTGAGCCTCTGTGTCCCCTTAGGTGTCAAAAAGTAGGGGAAAATAATTACAAACTTCTATGGAAAAGATCAACGAAAATAATTTCTTTTATATTTCTTTTAATAGGGGCCCTAGATAAAACCTATAAACTTGATAGAGACTGATTGACAATGCATAACCTTCCCACCCTGCCTGCAGTTTAAATAAAATTTATATTAAAATTAACATACACTGTTAAGTAAAAACTGACAAGCTGTTTCTTGTTCTATTTAAGTATTTCTTTTTTAAAAAAACCTTGGGCTTCCCTTATTCCTTCTTATAAAAATTAACATTTTCAGTTCAAATATTATATTTATGGTCTTTGAGCAATAATAGCTTCTTCCCGAGAAAGAAAAGGAGAATCCATCTGTGATTAAAGCCTACAGGGATATCAGTATCATAAAATGTGAAAAGCAACAATGACATAACACAAAATGATTATCAGTCAAAAGCTTCCAAAATGAAAAAAAAATGTGTCACTTTCAAACTTTTTTCAGTGAACTTTTGATATTTATTTATTTATAAAATTTATTTATTTAGAAAATCTATATTGCCGCCTACTCTCATATGGCGACAAGGCGGCTTACAAGAACAATATGGCTTTTTCCCAAATAACAGAACATTTTTTTAACAGTAACCTTAGTTCAACAAATGATGAAAATATAATTTGTTTAAATGAAAATGAACAGCTTAGACTTTTTCCATTACCAAAGGATGAGGCAGAAAGCAGGAAAAGCATTTTCAAAATAATCAGACAGGTGGAATTTATTTTTAGTGGCATACAGTAAAGCTGCAAAACTCCATTCCTAAAGAAGTCTTCCCTGAGCAGCTCTAAAGAGGTCATAATATTATCAATTACTTTTTGTTTTATTAGAACTTGGTTTAGTCTATCTTTCAGAATATTCCATTGTCCTTGACTTTACTATACAAGAAAACAGCTCCCTTGTCAGAATAGAGAGAGTAGGCAAAAGCTTATTCCTAGATGTAGTTTCTATGAACTTCTTTCATTTCTGAAAGCATTTTGAAAATGCTAAAGCAAAGAAAAGTAAGTCTACAGTATAACATCAACTGAAACCTATCAAAAGATCTTCCATTCTCATTCATGCAATCCCACCGTTCTGTATAAAAGAATATTCTCCAAACGCAGATAAATAAAAACCAAAATTAGTTTCCCTCAGTTCCTTTCTTTGTTATCCTCTACTCAAGACATCATTTTTCCACACTTTCTCCCCCAATCAATATGAAATTTGCCTCTTTTGTGCTCTTCCTTTGGTTTCTGTTTCATATTATGAATATACAGCAACATTTCTGAGGTCCATCAGAAGGTGTTCTCTCACTAGATTTTTTACGGAGTGGCTTTCTTCCAACCTAGGGAGCATGTCATGAGGAAAAACAGATAAACAATTTCTTGGTGTTGGCAAAAGCCTAGGTTCATCATGCAGCTCAGTTTATATCCAGTTACGTCAATTTCTGCTTGTTGCAATAAATTATTAACCACAACTCAAACCCAATGGGGTCCAAAGCAATTCCATTTTACATAGCAATCAGCCATGAGGGTTTGTGTATTACTCGCATACACATACAGCTTTTTCACTTAAATTGATGGGATTTCAAAGCATTTAACAAGGCTGGATATTAACCCAGTGGGTTGTTTATTGAAAATAGTACTGAGCGTGCTTAGCCTTGAGAAGCAATAACAGAAAAGGTTGGTATAGTAACATCCTTCATTTATATGAAGAACATTTATTTATTTTCAATTTCTCCTACTAAGGGAAGGTTAATCCTAGTAGACTGAAGTTACAGGGGGGTATAATTTGAAAGAACCCTTGGAGACACTACTGAATGGTAAAACGAGATTAACAGCATAACTAATGGGAATCAGAAATGGTCTTTTCCCTGCTAGCAATCTTCCTGCAGAGATTGCATAGTTGTTAGGGATTATCCTAATCCGGATTTCTTCCATCAAGCACTGGGTTGGACTAAATGGACTACAACACCTGCACTATGGATTTTATTTATTTTTATTTATTTATTTATTTACAGACACTACTTTATTTACGAAGTTCTAGTTACAATTGCTTTTTTGAGGATACGAACAAATCTTTCTGCAACATCAACCTAGAAGGTTCTGGAACTTAAAGTAAAATGCACCATACACTAACTCTTTCCTGACTTCTCCACACTCATCTGCAAGTATGCCATTCACAGCTGTGTGTGGCATGTATAGTAGTAGCTGTGAATATCAGGAATTATGCACAAGACTGATTTTTATGCTTGTTTAGATTTATAAACAAATCAGATTTATGAACAGACTCTTGGAACGTCACCTGTTCATAAGTAGAGGAATATACGTGATTAATTTATATACCGTATTTTTCAGAGTATAAGGCGCACCTTTCTCCCCCCTAAAAGAGGGTGAAAATTTGGGTGAGTCTTATACACTGAATGTAGCCCCACCCACCGTCTTCTACCCTTTGGCGTCTGCCTCCCAGTAATTTACTTCCTTGCAGCAAACAGGGAAAATGGGGCTTGTGGAGGCTGCAACAAGCTATAGCCATGATGGCGAACCTATGGCATCCGTGCAACAGGTGGCACACGGAGCCATGTCGCCTGGCATGCCAAGCCTCACCCAATTGTCTTCCTGGTTCTGGTGTTAATGCGCACACAACAATCAGCTTCCAAAAAGTGGCCAGCTGATTGGCGTGTGCGCATGCGAACAGAAACTGAAAGATAATTGAGCTCCTTTAACATTGTGCACGAAGCTGAACTCTCTGGATCCTCTTCTCCCACTTGCTGCTCCAGCTCTTCTCTCTTGATTGTAAGTTGTCCAGATTAAATGGGATAGCGCAGGGGTGGGGGCTGGTTGCAGCCGAGCTGGAGAGGCAGTCGCTGTGAAGCCTTGGGGCTCCTGGAACTCATGGTTGCATCTCAACCCAAAAAAGAGGGGGTCTGTTTTTTCCCCTCACAGGTGCAAAGGATGGGTCGGGCCAAACAAACAGCCCAAGAGACCACGACCAGAAAAGGAAGAGAGCAGGAGAGAGAAAGGCTGGGAGGAGGGAGGGAGGGCCAAAGGTGCCTGTGGGGCTCATTTGGGAATATTAATATGGGTGCTCCAAGCAGAGAGAGACAGCCCAGAGGAGCTGAAGTGACTGCCTCCAAGCCTCTCTCATTCCCCCCCCCCCAGCCCTGTACGTCTAGGTTTACAGCTGACTCTCCTCGGCTGGGCAAGGCTCAAGTCCACCCACAGAGACTCCCTCACACCCGCGGCCAACGCAGCAGTGAAAGAGAGGAGCCCAGCCATTCACACTTAATTGTTTAGCTCATCGGGTGCTCCCGCACAAAGCTGAGCAAAGGTGGGCGATTGCCTCTCACCTTTCAAACCTGAAGGCTGGCATTTTGCCTCTGGGGGGTGAATCAGGCCTCGAGCCATGACTCGCCTGCCTCCCCTTTGTGCCTCTTGCAGCTGCCGGATGCTCAGGGAAGAAGGGAGGTGTGTAAGACAAAACAGGCGGGTAGCCGCGTGACTCTGCCTGGGAAAATGTAGAAGGTGCAGAATCAGCTCTGCCTGAAGATGAGAAGGCTTGGAGCTCCGCCACCCACCCGCTTACCCACCAGCAGAAGCCTCCAGTTTGCTTGTAGGGTCCTTTTTAGTCCTCTGGAGGCTTCAGGGAAGGCCACCTGAAGGTCTCTGAAGGTCCCTGATGCCTCCGGAGGACTGTGAACAAGGCTTCCTAGCCCAGGAACAGGCACAGCTGGCACATAGTATGTAAAGGCCCTCCCAGCCAAGGCTGCTATCTTCTCTTTGAACAGGGGCTGAGGGCAAGAGGATCCCAAATTGTACACCAAGTCTGAGGCAGTGTCATGTCATCCAGAATCAAAGATGCAAGATCCCTGGTATCAAAAAGTCAAAAAGCCAAAAGCTCAGTTTTGCTTGGGTTGAACTGAAGTCTACTGCACTCCATCCAAGTCTTACATTTTCCAGCACACTAACAGGATCTGCCATAGACCCATTGGAGCCTGACGCCTGCGGAGGAGAAGGATCTGGAGCTAGGGCTGATGGAGGTCGAAGGGGCAGCCTTGTTGGCTTCAGAGGAATGCAGGGAGGACCTGGATGAGGCAGCCGTGGGTTCCTCGGGCTTGGGGCGACTTGCCAACAGGGAAGAATGGGGGCAGGACAACCAATAGCGGGGGGAAGAGAGGGCAGGTAGTGGATATGAGGAGCAATGGCACTCAGGTGACAAGCAAGGACTGCCCCCTCCTGATCCCCAAGCACAGAGAGTGGAGGGGAGGCGGGAATAGTGCAGGCCAACCCGATGACTCAGGAGGAGCAGGCTCTGCCCCTCTTCACAAGGCACCTGTGGGGATTGAGACTTAAGGGGACATTGTGGGGAGGAGCGCTTGTCAGGAACAAATGCTAAATTCATGGGAGTTTTGTGTGCCATTGCTGATGTCTGGAATTCATGGACTCATTGCCTTGTTCCTTGGCTTCATGGAACTCATTGCTTTGTTCCCTTGCCTTGCTGGACATCTTGCCTTGAAGGCGTTGTGCTAACAGTGTTTTGTTGGACTACTCATAACTCAAGGCTGCTAGAGGTGTGTGTGTGTGAGCATTTTATTCCGGGCCTTGCCATAAACCTGGGAGCATTTGGGAGAAAGTTGGAAAAATAAAGAGGAGTATGATTTATCAGTTGATTGCATTGCCTCCGTGCCTTGCCCCAGATCCTCATAGGATCACTTAAGTAGCCTGTTGTGGAGAGGTAAAGCCAAATATCATCATCATTCTGATGATAACTCACCCCTAATTGTCAGATGACCTCCCTAACAGCTATGAAGATGTTAAACAAGGGAGAGAAAATTGAGCCCTCTGACACCCTATGAAATCGAGGCTGCAGGGTGGACCTCTTCCCTCAATCAACATTCACTGGCACCAAACCCAAAAGAAGGAGGGCAACCAGCACAACACAGTGATGATTGGTAAGAAATATTTTAAAAGTATGATATTTAATACCATACTATAAAGGGAAAAAAAGTACACATAAAATGATATTTTCATATTGTAATGAAAAAGAATCTTTTCAATTGTTATGCAAAAAAATGCATCTTGAAGTCCTAAGATAATGCATTAAACCATAACAGTGAATAAAATGTTATTCTACCTGAGGCTCATTGTGCTGCCAGAAACCATCTAAAACAAATGTCCAATGAGCCTTTGTAGTTAAACATGAAGAGATTTATTTAAAGGAAGTGCAATACTGAACAGCAGAAGAGAGCACAGGCACATTATTGAACTAATGCAGGCTAGCCAGAATTGTCAAATGATTATAAAATATTCAATTGAGAGAATATAAAATTAACACCTGTGAAACATAACTAAGAAGGATGACATGTAGCAACACTGAACTCAACAAGCAGTACCCTCAACAAGTACCATTCTTGTTTAATTTGGTCCACTCAGATAGGATTTCTATTACAATTATAATAAATTATTATGAAAAAATATTCCAGTGAATTTTTCTACACTCCCTAATTTATTTTTTTATACACTCAGCCTCACTTATAATACCTCTCTACACTAACTTTGACCAAGTTTCAGGATTTTTTTTAAAAAAACCAATTATATATAAGCTAGATGGATCTCCAAAATATTATTTTTAAAGTTATATAATGTGAGATAGCCCTATTTATTTATATCACCATGATGAACATTCTTGGTACAAATAAAACATCCTATGTGCATAAAATATGAACACACATATTTTCCTTTTCCAACATTCAGAAAAATGGAAGAAGGGAAATTATAACAATAATATATCTAAATCAGCCTTTCTCAACTGTGACGAAGGTTGTGTGGACTTCAACTCCCAGAATTCCCTAGCTAGCTGTAGAAAAAGAATGAGCCCAGACTGCAAAATAATTGCAAGGAAACTTGAGGTGCTGCATATATCCAAAGGATTAATGTTCACTGGGAGAAGTAGCAGCATTGTTCCAAATGGGGACTCAGGTAGCTATGACATTTACAAAAAAAAAAAAAAACCCACTCACTCTAAGCCTCTCAATTATAAGGGGCTACACAGGAAAGCCCAGACAGAACAGGTGAAAAAATTCCTCTCTTTCCTTTGAACTAGCATTAGCTAAAATAACCTTCATTCAAGTAATAATTCTTGGTTTGTAAGCCTACAATTCCATATCACAAGAATCCAGAGTTTACCCCTCAGGGTATATGCAATATACAAGCAGTTTAAAAAAATGTTTAAGTATAATATTTCAGCGTTACAGGGAATGTTGCAGGCACATGTGTAAACAGGTGCATTTCCATTATTCCTATTATGTGTGCATCTGCCTTAAAAACAAGTATAAAAAATCACCGTGTTTATTTGCCAGGCGTATAGCTGACATTAAAAAAAAAAGGAACTACCAATTTTCTCCTTGCTTCCCCATGTGCAGTTTTGACAAGAAGCTCTGAAAACAGTTCTCAAGCCATAAGACTTGGTGGCAATCAACCATATCTTGCAAATCCCAGACTTTATGTGAGCTGGTAACTTGACAAGAATAATTAAATGGCTACGGCTGCATTCCTATTGTAACTGAAGAGTGAGTTAGGAATGATTGACAGCAGTGGAGTGGAATGGTTAGTAGAGTCCAGGTGAATGACAAGTGAAGAATGTCAGGGAGAAATGATAGATAAGGGGAGGAGAGACACAAATATGCTTGGAGGGGAGAAAAAAGACAAAAGAGCGTAGGTAAGAGAACAGTGATTAGGCTAAGCTATTATTTGTTATTTCTATGATCTTATTTTTTTGACATAGATAAATATATTTATAAATTTTAACTTTGAAATTGTGAATATGTTTTTTTTTTGAAGAATTCCAAGTGTGTGCTTATCTCATTCTATGTGCTAGATATATATGTGTATGTTTGTATACATTTATAGTATTAAAAAGAAAATCCTTCTCACCCCATAGGTGGTATATGTCTTCCTCAATCTCAAGTCTTCTACCAGAGATCAGGGAATTTGAAGGTACTCAACTGCTTTGAAACTCATTGAATTTGGTATTCAACACATTTTGATGATAAAATGTTGTCCCGGTATTTGTTGTTTGTTACTCAAGTGCAAGCTAGAACTTGTTGGTGTTGATGGCTTGTGACTTGCTACCCTTTCCAGCCGAAACAAAGGGTGATGCGTTAGTCACATGGTAGCCCTTGCCCTTGCTCTTCTGGTCTTATCTTAACTTTTGTAGTCATTTTGTGTATTATTGTACTTTTTTTCTCATTGGTTCAGGTAAAGTGAAGTTTTTATTTTATTTAATCTAAATATATACAACTCTATATTTTTACATACTGCCTTAAAATTGTCTGGTTTAGGAACGCATTAAATGTATTACATTATTACTTATGGGGAAAATTGTTTGGTACTCGTTAGTTTTGGTACTCATCACAACTCCCTGTAACCGATTAACAATGAGTATTGAGGTACCATTGTAGTTTCAGCTGTCCCTAGCACTGCATCTTCTGGACAGAGAGCTCCCATGTTGTTCCTGGGATCTGTTAGAGCTAAACTCCCAGTTTAGGAGTCACAGCCCCAAGTACTCTTCCCACTACTGGGATCACTTTGGCCCTATATATCATGCTTACTTAGATAGGTCCTACTGAGGTGAGTGTGGCTTACTCCTGTAAATTAAACTGTAAGTGATAAATTATTTTATCCAGGAAACCCAAATTACAAATGCTAAATCTATACAATCTCAGCAGCAACTTGCTCTATTTGGCTTGGAAGCTAAGCAGAGGTAGACCTGATTAAAACCTGGATGGGAGATATCCAGAGAATGTCAAACTTGAAGATAAGGCTGGTTTCTCAAAGCATTATTAGAAAAAAGCCCAAAAACAAATAGCAAACTACTGCTGCCATGCAAACCATATAAATTATAATCCATGAACTCTACTGACTTCTACCTTTTAAACCCATAAGATTGTAATGTTTGCATTTTAGGAAATATGCATATGTGTTTGAGCATACAGATCCACAAACACATATACAAATAGAATGTCTATTAAATATTCTCCAGTGCTCTGGAATGTTAAGAATTCCATTAAGCATAGTAAAGATACTGTTTTGACTTTAGGATTCTATTTTCCCCTCTTTTATTACAGGATTAAATAGTTAAGCAGTTCTTAACATCTGCCTTAAATTGGTGTACAATTAAGTCTGCTTAAATTTCAATGAGTGAACTGTCTTAAAACATGCCTAACCACATTCTTAGCTTGAAAGCATGAAATATTTTACATAAAATGAGTTAATGCATTTTAATAAGTGAAAAAAAAAACTTTTATTCCTGTTTTAGAAGACTAGAGAAAAAGAAGTCAAGATAAAATGTGCTTCTTGTCAACATGACCAACTTCTTAGTCTTAAGTGATCAAACCCTTAAATAGGGCGATGGGGGGAGGGGGGACATAATTTTATTCTTAAAAAGTAGGGTATGTGAGATTATAATTTACTCAATTTATATAGAATAAATAACATAGAACTCATTCATAACTTGACAGAAAATAAATTAATCTGAAAATTGTAATAGCTTTTGCTATGATCCCATCAAAGCACAAAATAAACAATTTTCCTCCTTAATTCTACAAGACATTAACTGTATACACCAAAATCTACATCAGAATTCCATAATGCTGGCTTTTAAAGAATGTGACAGCTTTGTCTATAATGAATTTGAAATATGATTTGCTATAAAACAGCTTGAAACTGTGGGTCTTTCACAAAATCTTAAATATCTACTAAGAAGAGGGAAAGAGCTTCTGAATAGATAAAAGTAAAATCTTGATTCTTCTATAAAATATTATGCATTTTAATAAGATTTTTGCCTGATTTATGTAAAGCTTTGTGTTTTTCATTTTCCCTAGCCTGTCACATTGTAGTGATGTATGAAGCATTTTAGCATCAAGTTTGCCATGAGCAATAAAGTCAATGCCCCTAAGAAATATTAATATATTTCCACTTTTTTATCCTCTCTCCAGGAGTGTTCTTATTCAGCTTATTTGGTTTCACTTCACATAGTCGGCCGGCATAATTTTTAGTCTCACGGTAATATTTTAAAGCTTTGCACAGCTAAAAAATATCCTTGTCAAACACCGTACCATGTGTACTAAAAGGCTATATTTGAAAATGAGGAACATGGTCTTGGGACAAAGACAATATTTCTATGAAGAAGCTGAATTTTAAAGACAGTGCTAGAGGCTAACAGAAAGAAAAGTTGCAATGTAACTATTGTTTTTTCGGGTTCAGATTGCTCCATAAAATTTTGCAGCTCATAATAGAATCGAGAATTATTCATGGAAAGTCAGAGACTCTAAATGTTTGGGGATCAGTAAGCATACTTGGAGTTTTCAGATAATGGCTACAACCACAGAATAACTTAATGGTCACAGCCAATTGTGAAATTTCATTTAACCCTTAACAACAGACCTGAGGTCATAGTGACCGCAACAGTTTTCCAAAATGTTCAGAACACCCCTATTTTTAGAAATGGATCATTCCAGTTGCGAATAGAATTTATAAAATTTGTTAATTCACTCAATAAATGAAAATTATAACTATACAAAGTAAATTTAACAACATATCCCGCCTATTATTTTTATAGATTAAGAAAATTGTATGAGTGGTCATTATGACCTCATATCTGTAACAGTGAAACCGAAATAGTATATCTGTGGTTAAGGGTTAATAGAAGTCAATTTACTAGACAATGAGTTTGCCCATTAAGGTAATAAATTGTGATGTTTGTAAAGCAGGTCATCACAAGACGAACCAAATTTTACAACTTTTTTGATGAGTGTCTGAAATGCAATCATGTGGATGGGGCGGGGGAGGGTTTCAACCATCCAAAATTCAAAATTGGATCTTAAATACTTTTGGGGGAAGGGTTTGTCATAACTTCAAAACTGAGTACTACTTATACAGTTATTATTGTTGGGTAGAATTTCAGTAATAACAATGAATGCTTTCCCTAGGATGTTATTTTTATTCCCGATAATACCAATCATGATGACTGACGTACCATTTAAACAATATCAAAAAGACATTTCTAAATGTATACAAATGGTGTTTGACTTACAACGATTCATGTAACAACTGTTTAATGTTACAATGGCATTGAAAAAAGTTATTTATGATTGATCTTCACATGACCATTGTGTGACCCCAGTCATGTGATCAATATTCAGGTATTTGGCAACCGCCACATATTTTATGACGGTTGTAATGTCCGAGGGTCATGTGATCACCATTTGCAACCTTCTCAGCCATCTTCCGACAAGAAAAGCCAATGAGGAAAGTTGGAGTTGCTTAACAACTACATGATTCACTTAATATTGAAATGATTTGTTTAGAAACCATGACAAAAAAGGTTTTAAAATCAGGCATGACACATTTAACAATCGTATTGCTTAGCACAAGAAATTCTAGTCACAATTATAGTTGTAAGTTGAAAACTATCTGTATGGCAAGATTAAAAAAACAAGAATTAAATATAAATTGCTGCAAGATGCTAAAGTAAATGATGAGTATGATTACTTGACCTAAAATTGTAGTTTCCTTGTCATACGCAACCTTTGTCTTTACAGCTGTAACAAGGCTATCTTCCATATTCTCTACAATTCTGTTCAAGAGAGATTGGTGATTCATCATTTCACTATTATGCTACTTGCACTAAAAACGTTTCCCCTGTCCAGTCATTTCCAACTCTAGGAGGAAGTTATCATTTCTGATTCTTAGCCTAGGGAGCCAACGTTGTCCAAAGACATTTTCGTGGTCATATGGTCATACGCATAGGTGCATGGAATGCTGTTATCTTCTACAAAAATGGTACCTATTTATCTACTTGCATTTGTATGCTTTCAAACTGCTAGGTGGGCAGGAGCTGGGGTAAATAATGGAAGCTCAACCCATTACACGGGAGTTGGGTTTTGAAATCAGGCTGTCAGCTTTCCAGCTGACAAGCTCAGTGTCCTTAAAACTGGTAAGCCGTCACTTCCCTCTACTTTCACTAAATGACCAAATCACATTCTTTTTCTAATTTGCAAATATTGATCAAAATAAATATTCCCACATATCATCGGTCTATACATCTCACTCAAGCATATTAAGTACACATGGATAGACATTGAGAGAATTAAAAACGAGCAGTCAGTCTTCTGAGATGATGGCTCTGCTTCAAACGCATTCCTGTTCTCCAAGAACAATGTCTCAATCATTTGCATTTCAAGCAACTTCATTTTTGTTTCCAGACATCATCTCAGTAAATATAAAACACTTCTACAGCTCAATATATAAATAATTATTTGAAGAAAGAAACCCATCGTTTTCCTACCAGTAAATACGACATTTTCCATGAGATTCTAAATGACAATCTAAATAAGAATAAATTCCACTGAAATGTTGGACTTGCCTTCTCTTCCAAATGCAACTTTAACAGGCGGAGATAAGCCACAGGGGCAAATGCATCTGCTGAATGTACAACCACTTCTGAGGAGTCCCTATAAGACAAAATGTTAAAAGTATAATGGAAAAAAATAGCATTGTGTTCCTTTTGAAAGTAAAAAAAAACAAAAATATTACCTTTGTGCTATCTGAGCTTGCTTGTTTTCTTGCAGATGTTTTATTACCCAAATTAGGTAACATCATCAGTGCTCTGATCATCAGTGATAATCAGCGCTCTGATACACTGATGTTAACTAGTTTGGGTAATGAAACCTCTGCAAGAAAACAAGCAAGCTCAGAGAGCATCGAGGACCCCTCATATTAACCCTGAGCTACAAATATTCTCCTTTCTTAGTAATTATACTACCACTTATAACATTAAATCAGTCTCTATTGAGGCTGGTTTTAATAAGTAACAGTTGCAAATGACTTTGCTCCAAATGATGTGAATGGGTGCCACTTATACAGTCCAGGGCAAATGGAACTTCTGTTTGGAACATAAAGTAAAGGGACGTGGGTTTGGAACCCAGAAGAAAGGTATTGGGTATCACCACAAAGAACCATTTCTTTATGGAAAATATCTGCCTTAC
Source organism: Natrix helvetica (assembly GCF_964273705.1). NCBI lineage: Eukaryota > Metazoa > Chordata > Lepidosauria > Squamata > Natricidae > Natrix > Natrix helvetica. The sequence goes on from NC_138548.1 coordinate 66,146,583, forward strand.
CTGAGAAGGCAGCTGATACCTATCAGAGGTTCTCGTTTGAAGAATTTCAACACTATGTGTGAAATGGCCTCCTTGGAAAACAAATGGATCACATCCTATATTTATTTGGAATAAAATAAAAGTGAAACTGAACTAAAAGGGTTTGTACTCAGGTCTTGATTCAAATGAGAATTTATAAGTATTATACTAAAATAACTTTATAGAAAAAAACCCTAGGAAATCTGAAAATATTCATTACATAGCTAACAAGGGGAGTTAGCATATTTTTAAAGCTCAATTTCCCCCAACTTGGTGACCTTCAAATAAGCTGGAATATACATTTCATATCACCAAACAATGTACTTATGACTGCACAAATGGTGGGTTGCTAACCGGTTTACTACCAGTTCGCTTGTGCTTACGCACAATGCTTCTGGGTACATGCAGAAGTGTCTGGGTGGGTGGGCAGAGTCTCCCATCACTGCCACTATGGCTCAGCCGAAGCGGGAGCAACCCACCTCTGGACTGTAAGTTGGCATTAGAAGTAAAATAAATAAATTTAACAAATACATAAATGTAATCCAAAACATGTGGAAATTATCACGTTTGAGAAGGTCCTTTGCATTCTGTGTGCTTCGGAGTATGATTATTTATTTACATATATTATTTATGAGACAGTGCAGTTGATGCATTCAGTCAGAAACATTTCCTACATTTATTAGGACGGTAATTTTCTTCTTAAAATACTCTACTTCTCAGATAATTTTGTCAAACTGTATCTACCTGGCGTTACTCCCAAGTGGGACAATTGAAGTCTAGAAACAAATTATCCTTCTTCATTACCGTTATTGATCTGAACACGGGAAAAACCAGAAACTCTATAAATTCAGATGAAAGGGGTTTCATCAAATATTTTCCTGAATACATGCAGCTTAACTTCTTTACCATAATTATATTGACAAATCTACATAGTTATAATAAATTGTCCATAAGTCTATACATACATCTTAAGAATATATAGAAAAAAGATAACTTGGGGCAAACCTGAAAGGTTCAAAACATTAGCATTCCAAAGCGTCCTTCAGCAATTCAGACAAAATGTTTAGTATTATCATTCTAAGTTGCTAATGTTAAAATGGTAAAAAAAGGGGGAAGGGAGGGAGGGAGGGAGAAAGAGAGAGAAAAGGGAAATAGACTTAATGGAACCTACAGGCTACTGATGTGGCAGTTTATCAAATGTAGCTGTAATGAAAGATAAATATTACTGGCAATTCGCACTTCATGAAAGGATAAAAGTGTCAGTGTGTAGGTACCAGTTTTACTGCAGGCCATAATCAGCAAATAAACGAAAGTGCAAATGTCTAAAAAGTTTATAGCTTTCTATGAAGGCCCCATCTTGTCAGGCATTGATTTAGGTTAGTGGAGGGCTTTGCCAGTGTTAAACAAAGTGGGTATTTGTGAACTTAGAGGACATATTCTGCTGCTGCCAAGAAAAGTGGCCTAAAGCTAAATATTAGTATGGTCCCAGTGCTAACATTTAAAGAAAAGAGAAGACATGGGTCCTTACACAACGATTTTCTTCTTAAACAGAGGACAATCCAATGTGAATGTTTCATATTCTCCCCCTTCTCCACAGATATGGACTCCATACTTCTGAGAAAGCTGAAAAATGGAAAAAAATGCTTTCAGGAATGGTACAAAGGGTTCTTATAAAACGGAAGTTAAATGAATTCAATTTACCCACAATACATCAAGGGAATATAATACAATTCAAAAAGACAAAACCAATAGATAAGGGACAAAATAAAGAAAGAAGAGTCCTCTAGATTTCAGTAAGAACTTCATTCCAGAGGCAGGCGCTGTAAAAAAACAAAGTGAGAAATATGCAAGAATATGCAGTACTGAAAGCTAAATTATAGTGCTAACAGCATATCAGGGTTTGTATGACTGAAATGTACATATCCATACTGAAAAATCAATCCCTCTTTGTTAAACGAGACTTCATCAAGTCAATGAGACAACCACAAGATGGCAACTTATATTATTCCTAAAACAGGATGCTGATTCTATTTTCAATTCAATCCTCATCTAGGTATGATACATATTTTCAGCTGAAGAGTAGCAACGAGCTGATATTTCAAGATGCTGTTATTTCTACATCATGCAAGCAAGTTGTGTGTCAGGTCTCAACGTTGTCAGGAAATTATAGCAACTAAGGTAGTCCCATTTATTCACTTTCAGAGTTGGTACAAGTATCATGTCTCAATCACAGGTCTCTAGAACTCTTGATCTTTACAGTTCTACCAATAGGCTACTGAAATCAATGTGCAAATCCTTATTCAACACACAATTCAGCTATATTACTCTCAACGTTGTCAGGAAATTATAGCAACTAAGGTAGCCCCATTTATTCACTTTCAGAGTTGGTACAAGTATCATGTCTCAATCACAGGTCTCTAGAACTCTTGATCTTTACAGTTCTACCAATAGGCTATTGAAATCAATGTGCAAATCCTTATTCAACACACAATTCAGCTATATTACTATCAAATACAGTTCTACACCAGATCAAGAATCCGGGTGCACTGGACAAGGCACAACAGATACAAAAGTGAGACACAAACCTCACATAATGTTCAGATAACAATTATTGCATAAAATATGAATGGTAATTCCCAAATTTATTGATGGTTCATCAATAATACAGATAATGGGAAACTGGCCAATTTGAGCTGCTTGATATGCATCCTGTCTTTCTATCAAACCTAGTCTTTCATAGTCTTCAGAGAATTTCTTGACACTGCTAGCATCAACAAAGGACTAGCTGACTGAAGTGGCATAACAATATTAAATTATTAAGGGAGAACTAATACAAATGGCTAATGGAAAGCCACCAGATGATTATTTGTTGGGTCCTTTGTGGTCTCCGAGTCTGATTTTTTTTCTTACAGACATTTAATTGCCAGACTACACTATATCATCACCAGATTTTATGTTAAGAAACTCACATTTGAGATGCACTACATAAATGGGGTTTAATTCTAATGTGTCAGTGTACCATTTGCCAAGCTTCTAAGAATTATGTAGCATTCTTAGCCCTAGCTTGATCTAAAATGTCTAGAGCTTCCTAATTGACACTGAACTGAATTTACCTACAGTATGTCCTGTGAAATGAATTTTCATTCACGTCTCCTGGCAACCTGTTGATGCTTGTGGATGCATTCTGCCAATCTTCTATCTGCTTGTCTTACTCCATTCTCACAGTCTGTACTCTGAACTTTGCAAATGACGTCTGGATTAATAATAGTTTCTACTTGGTCTGATTTTTTTTTTTTGCATATCGGAGTCCCATTTTCTCTGTCCTTGTCTTGTGGTTCCTGGTTCAGCCAGCAACTTAGGCAGGAAAGAACTAAAACTTCCTTTGTTTGTTTATTCAATTTGTTTCGCTGCCTGTTTTAGCAAGTGACTATGGGCAATGAACAATCTTAAAATAAATTAACAAACTATCACTATATATACAAAAATTAAAATACACTGCAGCCAAGAAGGATGTCACAATCAATGATTGTTAACACAACCAAGAGAGGGGACCCTTCACCGACTTGAGGCATCAGGCGCAAGTACAGATAACTTAAACGCCTTTCTAAAAGACATGAGGTTGCCTCCTCGTTTATAGTAGGCCATTATTATGAATCTACTTTAGAAGCCTGCCCTGCATAGATGGCAAATTATAGACCAATCTCCTACTTGATAAAGTGACTGAGGGAGTAGTGAATTCTAAACTGTACAAATTCCAGGATATTTAATTGGAAAAAAAATATATCCAGACTTAAGCCTTGTATTTGATTTTAATCAAACAGTTGATTTAAGGAATATTTAAGAAGCTTCTTTTCAATTTTTTCTCCTTTAATATTTTATTTAGGAAAACATGTACATATAGCTCAAATGAAGATATTATCTGTCACATAATAATCATGTCTATTAACACATTTTGGATGACTAGGTGAATACATATGTAAGTATACATATATTTTTATTCAAGCATAGATCAAATTATCTTTTCAAGTCCTGGGTTATCAGACATTTTCCTTTCAATGAACAGATATCTCTTTGTCTAAATTTCTTTGTCTAAAAATAACCAAACTTTTTTTTAAATCAAACTTTCACTTCCAAAGGTTATGCTGCTGGCAAAAAGTATAGCTCCACCTGTCAGAAGCTGCTGTAAAGTTCTTGCAAGACAAATCCATCAAGTATAATTAATCCTGACGCAGCAAGGATGGCCAACTTACAGCGCAGTTAGTTAAAACAACTTACTCTTTCTAAAATTTGGGAAGCTGCTAGAAGTGGAAACCATGGGTGGGAGAAGTGGCTACAAAATGTAGCTTTATTTGGAACAAAATATATGATTGTTCGTCCTCACTGAAGAATCCATTAAGCATTTCCCAATAAGAAAAAAAAATACATCTTTCCTAAAATTATTTGTTCTAATAATGCCTTTTTGGTGCCACAAATCCTCATGGACATCAAGATCAAACACTTTAGAGTTCCCACTGGTGTTATAAATGCTTGGAGTGGAATATCTTAGCTTCCTGTTGCTCGAAGTTCTTCCCAATTAACTGCAGGCAACATATCCATACAATGAGATGTGCCTCCTTCTGAAGGTACAGTGAGTGAACTATTTGAACTCCAGACAAATCACCAGTAACCAATCAGGAAAAGAACTTTTGACTTTTTTAGTATAGCTACGGCAGTTAACATACTGAACACAGTTCAAGGTTATTCTAAAACAAAAGCAATAGTTTCCAGTCTCTTTTATGGACATGACAGATGAGAACAGAGTCAGCCTTGTCGAAATAAAGCACGGTGTAAGTGTGTGCTTGCGTGCATAAATACATTATAAAGTTTTAATATATCCCATTATAAGTAGGACACAATGATTTGTCCTTTTCATTTAAAAAAAATGTTTTGTGTGAACGCATCTACGTTTTAAGGCAGGGGTCCCTAACCCCCAGGCTGCAGCCCACTACTGGGCCATGAGCCATTGGGAACTGGGGCTGTGTAAGTAGTAAGGAGCACACACATCTGCACATTCCCACTTGCACTAGCAGCAGGCGAGTGTCTATGCTCCAGTTGTGTGAGTGGCGAGTGTGCATGCCCGCCGGTCATGCAAATAGAGCTGTACGCACACATGCGCTTGCCAGACACTTGCAAAGAACTATCCCTTCCCCCCTCTCCCCGATCTGCAATGCCGAAAACATTGGGGAATTCTATATTAAGAAATAATAGCATGCTCTGGCTATAAATAGAAGAATCTCAGAACAAATAAAACTTTTTATGTGCTTATTAATGATCAGGCATATAAATAATCTGTTATGGAAAAAGTGTCATAACCTACAATAGCTTCCAGTCTTTTTAGTATAATTACAATGGATTAAAAAAAAGACAATACCTAAAATTTAATATGACTCACTCTTAGTACAAATATGAGTAGGTTTAGTCTGATGTACATATTGGTCCCTAAGAGTCAAAAATAACGTGATGGTGCATAATCAATCAAACAATGACATACAGCTGGTGCTCTGAAAGGCAGCAAAAGATTAGAAGCTTCACAATTGTCAGGCTCAAATTATTTAAGGCACTTTATAAGTAAAAGGCAATGTAAATACTGATTAAGGGTGGATCTAGCAATTTTCCCCAGGGGAAAGGTAGTTGTAAAATATAGCTGAATCCAAAACATGTAGATTCCCAATAGCCAATGTACCTACTTCAAGTTCCAAAATTCTCAGCTATGGTAATTCTGGCTTGGGAATTCTGAGAATTGAAGTCCACATAGGTGACAGATATGGCAAACACTTGTCTAAACAAACTCAAAGAAAGGAAACAGGCAGCAGCATAGTAGATTAATGTTGTGAATGCTGCCCTTAATTGTACATCTTAAAGGCAGGTGTTGGACTTCAGATAAAGTTTTGTCAACTAGAATTTTCTAGAGTCAAGCTGTCAAAAACCTGAAGACGGGAATTTGCAAGTTTATATGTAATTATTCAGATTAGATTGTTTTAAATAAAGAGGAGATTAACATATTGAGCTACTAGATCTTGCCTATGACAAATGTCTAAAAAAAGCATTTGGCCAATTTCTTTCTGATACTGCTATCTCTCTCCTCCTCACAATCTCTCTCACACACACAAACCACCCCCTGACAACATTCAAAGAAAATATTTTTAGAACTATAGCCTTTACTTTCTCTGCAGCTGGTGTTTATGCTTCAGTTTCACTAAGTTATAAAGTTAGCTAAATATCTAGTAAAATATTTATGTATGCTGACATTTACTGGGAAACACAAACCAAACCAAATGCGAATTTATTGAGCAATGTTCTTTTATACTGCTGTAGTTTTGCCCTCCAACTGTCATGGTTCAACCATGACAAAATGCATGAAAAGCAATCTAATATGAGGAAAAAGAAATATTTCTACCTTTAGAAGGTTGTAAAAATAGGTGACTTTAAAAGCTCACATAGATCTGATCCCAGCTTTCATGTGTCTGAATATGTATGGATGTTTGTTTGCAAGACAGTGCAACAATTTTCTGTAACACGTGATAAAAGTGCTCCAGTGACAAATCACTGAAAAAAATAAACAGCTAGTCCTCGACTTATCACCACAATTAAGCCCAAAAATTCCACTGCTAAGCAAGGCAGTTGTTAAGTGAGTTTTTGCCCCATTTTATGGCTTTTCTTGTTGCAGTTGTTAACTGAATCACTGCAATTGTCTAGTTAGTAACAGGGCTATTACATTATTAGAAACAATAGGGAACAACAGCTTCCCCATTGACTTTGTTTCTCAGAAGATTGCAAAAGGTGGTCATATAACCTTGGGACACTGCAACCATCATCAATACATGCCAGTTGCCAAGCGTCTGAATTTTGATCATGGACCATGAGAATGTTGCAATGGTTATAAGTGTGAAAAATGGTCACAAATCACTTGTTAGTGTCTTTGTAACTTTAGAATAGAATAGAATAGAATAACAGAGTTGGGAAGGACCTTGGAGGTCTTCTAGTCCAACTCCTGCTTTTATATACCAATGATGGTGAACTTTATGGCACATGTGCCAGAGGTGGCACGCAGCACCCTCTGTGGGCACATGAGCCGTTACCCCAGTTCAGCTGCACAGTGCATGCGTGAGTGCCTCCGATCAGCCAGCTGGCCTTTGGTCTCTGTCGCACATGCAGGAAAGATATGTGTGCATGTGTGGGGGAGGGGCACATGTGGGAAGCTACATGTGCATGCATGGAGGCATGTGCAGGGGGCACGTGCACAGGGGTAGGGTGCATGCATTGCATTTTGGGGGTTAGGTGTGTGCACACTTTGGGCACTCGCTCTGGAAAAGGGCAGCCATCACTGTCCTATACCACTTCAGACAAATGGTTATCCAATCTCTTCTTTAAAACTTCCAGTGTTGGAGCATTTACAACTTCTGGAGGCAAGTTGCTCCACTGATTACTTGTTCTAACTGTCATGGAAATTTCTCCTTAGTTTTAGGTTGCTTTTCTCCTTGATTAGTTTCCACCTATCACTTCTTTTTCCGCCCTCGGGTGCTTTGAATGGTCACTAAATGAGTGGTTGTAAATCAAGGACTACCTATAATATAACTACAATATATAAGCTCATAAATGCTTATAAACATAGTCCTTGTTTAGCATTTGCCTCATTTAGCAATCCTTTGTAGTTTCAATGGTGATGAAAAAGTAACCCCAAGACCAATCCTCACATTTATGACCTTTGCAGGTTTGTAAAGCAAAGGAAAGCTGAAGTACATAAGCACACTCATAGTTTCACTTATCAACTGCTTCACTTAACAACCAAGTTGCCAGTTCCAATCATGGTAACTAAACAAAGGCTACCTGTACAGGAAGAAAAAAGTGAGCTAACTCCACCTCAAAATGGCTGCTGACAAGTAGGAAGTTTTCAATAAGGGGAAACAAACTAAATCAAAAACTAAATTGACATAATAGAGGGTAAAGAAGTTTGTCTCAATGCAAGAAAATTTCCACTATTCAGAAATCTATTAATAATAAATATTAAGAAATAGAATCAACTCATTAAAATTGTCAGATTCAAGGAATTAGGGTGATTAAATATATTTTATGTAGTAAAGTTTGTATTCTGAAACTTCATATTCTGTTCCATCTTATTCCTGAAAAGTAAAGGTTTTTCTATTTGTTTGATATATTGAAAGATCAAATCCAGAATGCATGATACTCTTTATCTTCCCACTGAAAAAAAGCTGCAGCTGTCTTAAAAACACATTAAATTTAATGTGTTAACTCCATAAAGCCTAAGAATCTTTTTCCAGGTTATGTAAAAACTGAATAAAAATAATATTTCAATGAATACAGCAGACTGCACTTGAATGATGTCTGGAGCATTTCTTCAAATTATTCCAGAAATACGTGGAGCCATAGTATTTTCTCACTAAAAGGTTACTTAAAAATTTCCCTCTAGTCCAATTCACTTCTTGGCAATTCTTACCAAAATAGACATTCCTTTTAGAATTTTTTCCAATCATAAAGAAAAATAGTAAGCTGCATCCAAACACCATCACATTAAGAATATGAAAACAAGGGGTCACCATTATGCTTTGCTAATTAAAGCTTTATTAACTTCAGTAGGTCTATTTTAAGCATGATTGCTGGAGAAAATCTATGAGATTGCTAAGAAGTGACACTGACTTGATGGCACATAGTCAATCAATCAATTTTAAGCATGAATCCAAATATTATTTTTAATCAACTGTTCTCAAAGAAATAGATCACATGTAATTTGTTGATTAGGAAAACTATACGTATATATAGTTTATTTTATATATATATATAATAGATCTATACTAGTCTCCCTTTATTTATTTATCAGTACAAATACAACACACACACACACACACACATGTATGTGTGTGTGTGTGTGTGTGTTGTATTTGTACTGATAAATAAATAAAAATAAAAAATAAATAAATAAATATATATATATATAAATATATATATATATTCGGTTAGCTAAATTATGACCTAATGTTTTCTTTCTAAACTTGCATTGTTTTGTGCACAGGAAATTCATTATTCTGAAGCACCATATATTTAATGTATACTTTCAATAATACTTACTTTCAAAAGATAAGGTTCCATTTCATCCAATCTTTTTCCTAGATGTTTATCTGGATCTAAACCTGTCAAAAGGTTTAAATGTACTTTAGAGAACAAAGTACTGTTTGGGTGTCACAGTTTACTCTTTTTTAACATTTTAAAACAAACCATTAAAAAAAACATCAATTCCTGTTTATCAAAAATAACTTTTGGGAAACAAAGTTGTCCTTAGCCAGAACATACTCTTTTACTTTCTTTGAACTGCTGATTTTTATCTTGGGCAAAAATAAGTTCATTTCCTTTGCCCTGTGCTCCGAGTGGAAAGTATATTATTTTAGTGCTTTATATAAATAATATAAAACAGAAAGCAAGTTATAATGTACAAATTATGATAATGAAACACTCAACTGAACTTGACAACTCTTTAGTATACATTAAAGGTATCACCCTACACAGGTTTCTAAGGTTAAGTTGGATCATTGGTAAACTTACTATTATGACTTAAGCTATTTCTCTTCTCAGTCCAGCCATTTCTTTTTTTTTTTTTATAATGTAATTTTATTGAAGTTATTTAAGTATAAAAGATAAAAATGAAAATAAAAATAATGGGAAAAGGGAAAAAGTGAAGTATGGGATAAAGGGACAAAAAGAAAAAAAAGCATTAATTTCCTACGCTTTTCAGTGCAGAAGGATGAACATAATAATGTTACAACTTCATTTTTTTTACTTCGCATATTCAATATATACTAGTCATTTCTATAACCCAAAAAAAGTCTAATCAGCAAATTCCAAAAGTTTCATTTTTTTCTATCTCAAGCACAAAATCCAGAAGCCGTTTCCAGATACAAATAAAGTTAAATGTGTCCTTTTCTTTAATGAAAGCAGTTAATTTGGCCATTTCTGCTAGTTCCATCAGTTTGTTCAGTTTTTCCAACCATTCTTCCATTATGGGAATTAATATATCTTTCCACTTTTTGCCACTGTCAACATGTTTAACAACACTCCATTTTTTTTCCAAGCCCTTAGTCCATCAAACCTAGAAGAAAAGTCTATGGTTTAATTTATATATTCATTTGTATATTCACGGCAGCAAGGGAATGCTGCAACAATCATAAACGTGAAAAATGGTCATAACGCTCTTTTTTCAGTGCCATTATAACTTTGAACAATCACTAAATGAACTGTTGTATGTCCAGGACTACCTGTACCTCCTGTATCTTCTTATAAAAATTGCAATATAAGTTGTAAAAATATTTTTAATAAGGTCACTGTCTGTTATTAACGTATCAGCTTCTTGAATTTTCCCTATCCTTTTCTCCTTCTTTTCTAAGTTTATATGCCAATCATCTTCCTGCTTTATTTGCAAATTCAAAAAGTCTCTGTTTCACATAATGCAGTTTAATTTCTAATTCTTGGACTGTTAACATAGACAGTTGTTGATGTAGCAATTGAACTTGGTGTAAAATTTGGTGTATTTTGCAGTTCAATTTCTTGACTTCTAATTTCATTCAGTTTTTTTTTTCATCTTTCCCTGGGATTTTTTTTGTCTTCATCAGTGGTTCTCAACCTTCCCAATGCTGCAACCCTTTAATACAGTTCCTCATGTTGTGGTGACCCCCAACCATAAAATTGGTGTCTCGGTTCCTAAGACCATCGAAAATATGTGTTTTCCGATGGTCTTAGGCAACCCCTGTGAAAGGGTCATTCGACCCCCAAAGGGGTCCCGATCTACAGGTTGAGAACCACTGGTCTAGATAGATATATTGTATGAAATAACCTCTCATAACCTCTTTGCTGCCACCTCAGACAGTCATTAGTAGTAGTTTATTGATTAGTCTTACAACCTTATCAATAAAAGTCATTAAATCAGTCAATTTGTCCAAATTATTGTTAAAATATTTAATTTATTTTTACAATAATTTACAATCATCTTTTTCTGTAAAATAGAATCATTCAATATTCAGCAATCATTCAAAATATTTTTTTCTGAGGACCAAAATTTGGATTGTGATCCGAGAATGATTTGGTCAAAATATAAACTTTTGATATTTTATTTGTGAGATTTTTAGAAATGCATGTCAATTCTTGAGAATGATTTATTTTACTCTGCCTAGCAATTTCTTGAACATTTTCTTAGGCCCAAGCTAAACATAATAATATGCAAGTGGATAATATGCATATGAATATCTTCTGCCACATAAATACTATAGCAGCATCAGAAAATGTTGATCATATTTTAAACAATGAAAGACTTCTTACTGCCACGGGAGAACTATTAAATTTATTCCTCTAAATCTATTTGTTTTCAAAGGGTAACCCCAACTGATACAAATTCTTGTAAAAAGCATTTTTACTGCTGCAAAACATAGCTAATTGTTCTGAGCTTCCAGATGTGCTGGATTTTAAATGCGATCAATCAGCTTGACGGGGCCAATAAGAAATAGAGTCCAGTTATTTGGGGGAAGTTACAGATTTCCAGAATGAGATGGCTGGATGAAGTCACCAAAGCAGTAGGCATGAGCTTAAATGGACTCCAGAGGATGATAGAGGACATGAAGTCCTGGAGGAACGTTGTCCATGGGGTCGCGATGGGTTGGACATGACTTTGCAACTAACAACAACACATTTCCAGTCCCAATTATAATGTTGCAGTTGAAACCTACACTTGACTTTCACACAAGGTTGAAGCATCTGCCCACTCTTCTACAATGAATATTCCAAAGCATATGTTTCTTTATTCAGTGTTTATTTCTTCTAATGGCAAAAAGCCAAATATTTTTGGAGCATTTATTAGTAGTATATGGAATCAAAACTTCCTTTTGTTTTTGTTCCCACTTTTGGTACTTAGCAACAGTCTGTTCCACCTTCCTATATCTTTTCTGGTTCTTTGATATACTTCAAGGATATCCTTTCATTTTTCCCCCTGCTGTGGTATTAATTTTAGATTAAAAAGCATGATGTATTTTTACCATTGTCTTCTAAAGCATATTTGTTGGTAGGTGATATTATTTGCAGACCAAAGTCTACAAACAACACACAGCACTGCCATTAGATATTGTGTCCTTTAAATGATAATTATTCAAGCATAAAGTTTAATTTTGTTCTCTCTGCCCAACTGTTCTAAACATGTGTTTCCAAAAGGATCTATGAATGATTATTGATGATTTGAAAAAATATATTGACAAGTATTCCCTTAATCAGGATCTTAATACCAAGATCACATTGCATTTTCCAGATGTGAAATCACTGGGGACAAGGGGAAAAAACCTGGATGGGTGGATAAACCTACAACAAGCCCAATCTATAGAAAACTCCATGCAGAATTAAGAAATTAATTAGGAGGAAGAATCATAATTTGCTGTGCTGACATCTATTTTACTTGACTTGCATGTATCTAGAGGAAGCAATTATGATTCAATTAAAATATTCAGTTTTATTACTTTAGTGGCTGACCTTGAAGTTAATGCCTATTTTATTTAATTGCATCATCTATGAATAAATGTTAACCCTAGCATGTTATGCTCCATTATTTTTAGTGCATTTTTCAACTCTCTGACTGAATTACATCAGTCAATTAATATCTACTGTCATGAAAGCAACCAACGCTTTATTTCTTGGAGAATATTCTAACAAATGATAGGAAAAGCATCTTGAAAGGCTTTTAATAACATCAAATAAAATGAACTGGACTAACTTCACAACTTCTGTGCTCTGGAATTTTAATGCACAGTTCGTGTGTGCTTGTACAAGTTGCATTATGAGTCTAAAATCCTATTTATATAGTAAAATGTAAAAATCTAGCCTGATAAATATTTTAATTGGAATATATTGCTATCTTCTAACAGCATCATTGCTCAGAAATTTTTAGTAGGTTCATACACCTGTTAGTATAGTAGTACTTTGGTACTCAACTGCTTTGAAACTCATCAATTTTGGTACTTAACACATTTTTGTGAAAAACAATTATCCTGGTATTTGTTGTTTGTTTGGTAGTCAACACACAAGCTAGAATTTGTCAATATCAATGCGTCATGACTGGCTACCCCTTCCAGTCGAAACAAAGGATGACACGTTAGTAGCTCTTGCTCTGTGTACATCTCCAGGTGGTCTTAGCTTCTGTGGTCATTTTGTCTATTTTTGTGCTTTTTTTCTCATCAGTACAGGTAAAGTGAAGTTTTTATTTTATTTAATATAAGTATTTATTATTTTCTTCTTTCTCACTTATTTCTCATGTAAAGTAATGGTAACCATATCTTTTTACATGTTGCCTTAAAATGTGCATTGTCTTTAGTTTGGAAACACATTAAATTTATTTACATTATTTTTATGGGAAAAAATTATCTGGTACCCATTGCTTTTGGTACTTACCATATTTCTCAGAACCAATTAATGATAAGTACTGAGGCACCATTGTAGTACATTTAAAATACATATCTATCTAGATATTTTGGATGCTATGGCAAAACATGTGAGAATTAGAGAAAGAATTACAGAATAATTTACAAGTATACCATTGCACAACAATAAGCTTAAGCATGGTAAAAAGTATACAGTTAAGGTTATAGTAAACAAAATAATTCCAATTATATTTTTGTGCTTCTTTCAATGATCTTGCTTCCTTTGGCACAACATATAAGGGAGAAATAATTGATTTCTTTTTCTTAATTATTTTAAGGATTTTAAAATTATCTTAAAATGAAAGTTTGAAATAAGACAATCAAATGCCCATAGGACACCAGATAGAATAATATATCTTACATCTAACTATGAGAACATTCCAGTTTAACTAAGATTGAATGAATAGATAACACACTGGAGACCTTTAGGTTGTGTAACGGAGTCTATTCTATAGGAAATTTCCACACATCTTAGACCAGAGTTAATTGAACAAAACGTATTTTGGAATTGTTGCCCATTGTGAATAAATATGTTGAGAAAAGGGATGAGTGAACATGGTTTTGTTGGAGGTATTAAAAAAATGTTTAAATATATATATTGTGATCCCCAAAACTGCTGTGTCTTGCAAGAAGTAATTGTATATACTATCTTGACTTTATAACAGTATTTAATATTTCAGATGTTCACATTCTACCAAATGCATAGAAATTAATGACTGGGCAATAGAAATGGCTTCTTTGTGCCTGTTTTATTGCTAATATTGTTCATCTATATTGCTAATGTTGTTCATCAATATTCTAAGATAAAGGTATAGTCTCAGTTATTATTTTTTAGCTTATTGTGATGTTACATTAGCCAGGAGACTACAATGTTGATGAAGAGTAGAGGTTTGACTGCTTAAGACACTAGCCCTATTTGATTCATGCTCATGCACTTCCCAAGTGCACCACAAGCCAGATATCCAAAAGATGAGTGGCTTTCCTGCTGCACCATCCCAACACTGGCAGGATTCTAACCATCCTCATGAAGCGCTGGCTCATCTTCCCACTGAAGTGGTACCTATTTATCTACTAAAAAACATGCTTTTGAACTGGCAGATGGACAGAAGCAGAGGCGCATAGAACATGCTTTCAAACTGCTAGGTGGGCAGTGATGGAAGACATGCAATGTTAAGAGTCAAACCACTGCAGCAAAGACCATTTCTAGCATCATTAAGCCACTAAGCCACCACGCCTCTGTATCCGAGTTATTCAATGGACTGAAGACCTTGTAACTTATGAACAAGCCACCTTCATATACATCCTATGTAGGGATGATTGTGAGATATTGTAATCCTTCACTAAAACTTTTGTATAAAACTTTATCTCTGTGTATTAATTCAAAATTTGACTTCAATAAAGTTTTTCTTTTATTTCCTTTTTCTCTTTTATTAAATAAAAGCAAAACCCATCCCAAGTTTAGATTGATCAAATCAAAGCTGAATCATGCCTATAATTTAATAAAGCTCTTTAGCAGGACCGCTAACATAATTTGTATTTTAGAAATCTCAGTGCTATGGCTGTTTTGTGAAAGCAAGTCCTGAAAAGCTTATATATATATATTCCATGGCTAGAATCAAATGTAAATTGGATTCATTATAGGAAAATAAAGCTATGGATGGTGATTCCAATCCTACATACAGTATTTGGATATTTGAAGAACCCGAAGCTTACAAACTAAAATCACAACTATAATTCCTCGAGAAGTATTCATATCAGGTATTTCCTCTTCATTATTACAGTATTTTATTCCAATGAGAGCTGCAAAATATTCTAATGGGCAGAGACAGACGCAGAGACAACAATGTGTCAATATTCTCTTACAGTATTCTCAGAGGTTGAATCATGTCAGCAAAAGCCAATGGCACTGGACATTTTTCCAACCTTGTGATGATATCTTTATGCTCAGAAAGTGAGACAACAAAAGTATGCATTTGCTTTCTGAATGCAGAGTCCAACTGCAGTAATTGAAGATGACAAGCAACAGCTCACCTGAGTAATGGATAGAAAATTGGTTCTAGAAGTGACTGAAGTATTTCACACTCAAACCATTTTTCCAGTACCTGTAAGTTGTACAATGCTTATTTCATTTCCTATGACTGATTAGGGAGAATATATAATGTATAATTCTGAGGAATGAATTGAAATTTCCCATCATTTTGCATTAGGATCTTGAAAAATTGCAGTTGGCTATTTGATAATCTTGTTTTAAGTGACAAATACTATTCCCTGACCAAATTCCCTGTATGATAGAAAATAATAATGAATACATATGTTGCAGGCTTGGTTTCATTTTTCAGTTAAGGTTTATTATAAAAAGTATTGCCTCAAATTGAACTATTGGGTAACTTTGAAGAGGAACTGCAGTTAGAAAAAGAACCATCATGTTCATTTCTACACTATAAAGGGCAAAAATCAGATTCATTAGGAGATCTCTGTGTTGTGTAGGTGGTGAACAACAAAAAAAGCAGAGATTTTTTAAAAATTATCTAATGATAGGTTGCGAAAACACCATGGAAAATTGTGTGGGTGGATGATAAGCTGGTATGACAGATAGAAGGATTGTGACAGAAGGCATCAAAAAGTCGTGATATTTCAGGCTGCAGAGAATATCCTTAGAGGATGCAAGAGGAAAGAAACATCTGAAAATCACTTAAATTGAAGATACTTGCCATTTAAAAGAGTAAAACAATTTGGCAAACTATCAGGATCTTCTTAGGCCAAGTGTTTGAATTAAAACTGGACTACTATGTTATTCATGCAGAAATGAAAGACTCTTGTTTCTGATTACTTCTCAGAGGAAAAATAAATTATGATGGGAGAGGATTTGTGGTAATCATACTTCAGTATCTGAATAGATGCGTAGGAAATCATACATACATACCATAATCCAGGTAACATTTTTCCAGAAATCAAATATATGTTTTGGCACAATGCACAATATCATTGTATCGTTGCTGGTATAACTGTAATTTTCTTGGTGGTATCACTGATCCCTAGATGGATGAGCAGAGATTTGAGCATAAATAAATAATTTTCAGTGGAGTTGCTGTATCTTGGAAGATGTTTTTTCACATCCTAATCCATACTTCAAGGAGGCAGCACACTTCATGAGACAAATGGCTCCATTCAGCATGTTGTTTTTCTGTGCCTCATAATCAGTCGCTAATTACCACAATTCTTTTTTCTTTTTGGCTGCATTCCTTCTATTCTTCAAATAACTATGTGCCTCCCTCCTGATCAACAGTATCACTTTTTCTAAGGTTCAGAGTCTCTTTTTTCCATGAAGAAACGCTCATTCTAAGTTCCAGCATTGTAGAATATCTTTCATGATTCTTGTTCCTCTTGTCACTGCCACCCACTGGTCTAGCTGTTTGACTAATCCTCCTCCTTAGATTGTTTTTTTTTTCCTGATTCACTTCCTCTGTCAGCCCTTTCGTTGAACTAATTCATTTCCTTCCTCTTTCATGAATTAAGGTGTCTCTAGCCTCTCCTCCAATACTTGCACTTTTTCTTTGAGCATCACTTCAAAGGAGTGGCTTGTTATTAATATGTGTCAGTTAGTTTTCAGGTACAAACACACAAGCATTATCAAGTAATGATAACAGTCACACTCTTTTATCTCCAGTTCTGTTTCTCAAGGCGCCACAAATAAAAGACGATTTAAAAATGCTTGTTCTTTTGAGGATCACAGGTTAGCTGAGATCTTACTGTCTGCTTAAATGGAAGATACTCTGGGACTCCCTTTTGTGCAGGAATCCCCTACTACAGCATACCTAACAGATGGTAACATCTCCAGCAAAAGAAAATCTATTCTCCTGTGGCAGACTGTTCTTTTGTTGAAAAGCTTTTATTGTAAAGATTTTTTTCCCAGATGTACAGATTACATCTATTTCCATATAATTGAAACATATTGGTCCATATCCTATCCTTTAAACAATTCTGAAAATTTCTGTCTTTTACACTGAATGGCAAGCCTTTGGATATACATTATATTGCCAAAAGTATTCACTTACCCATCCAAATAATCAGAACCAGGTGTTTCAATCACTTCCATGGCCATAGGTGTATGAAATCAAGTACCTAGGCATGCAGACTGTTTTTACAAACATTTGTGAAAGAATGGGTCGCTCTCAGCTCAGTGAATTCCAGCGTGGAACTGTGATAGGATGCCACCTGTGCAATAAATCCAGTCATGACATTTCCTCGCTCCTAAATATTCCACAGTCAACTGTCAGCTGTATTATAAGAACGTGGAAGTGTTTGGGAATGACAGCAACTCAGCCACGAAGTGGTAGGCCACATAAACTGACGGAGCGGGGTCAGCGGATGCTGAGGTGCATAGTGCAAAGAGGCTGCCAGCCTTCTGCAAAGTCAATCGCTACAGACTTCCAAACTTCATGTGGCCTTCAGATTAGCTCAAGAACAATGTGCAGAGAGCTTCATGGAATGGGTTTCCATGGCCGAGCAGCTGCATCCAAGCTATACACCACCAAGTGCATTGCAAAGCGTCGGATGCAGGGGTGAAAAGCATGCCGCCACTGGACTCTAGAGCAGTGGAGACGCATTCTCTGGAGTGATGAATCATGCTTCTCCATCTGGCAATCTGATGGACGAGTCTGGGTTTGGTGGTTGCCAGGAGAACGGTACTTGTCTGACTGCATTGTGCCAAGTGTAAAGTTGGTGGAAGGGGGATTATGATGTGGGGTTGTTTTTCAGGAGCTGGGCTTGGCCCCTTAGTTCCAGTGAAAGGAACTCTGAATGCTTCAGCATACCAAGAAATTTTGGACAATTCCATGCTCCCAACTTTGTAGGAACAGTTTGGAGCTGGCCCCTTCCTCTTCAAACATGACTGTGCACCAGTCCATAAAGACATGGATGACAGAGTCTGGTGTGGATGAACTTGACTGGCCTGCACACAGTCCTGACCTCAACCCGATAGAACACCTTTGGGATGAATTAGAGCGGAGACTGAGAGCCAGGCCTTCTCGTCCAACATCAGTGTGTGACCTCACAAATGCGCTTCTGGAAGAATGGTCAAAAATTACCATAAACCCACTCCTAAACCTTGTGAATAGCCTTCCCAGAAGAGTTGAAGCTGTTATAGCTGCAAAGGGTGGACCGACGTCATATTGAACCCTATGGATTAGGAATGGGATGTGACTTACAGTATGTTCATATGCGAGTAAAGGCAGATGAGCAAATACTTTTGGCAATATAGTGTATGAAAACAACTATCTTAATCCACTTCGTTCTGTCAATATCCTTCTTCGAATGTGATGGCCAGAACTGGATGCAATATTCTAAGCACAGTCCAATCAAAGCAGAATAAAGAGGAACAAAGAATTCATTCACAATTGATACAGTGTACAATTTTAAACTCAGAATAGATCTGGAAGAGACCTTGGAGGTTTTACAGATCAACAGAGTTGAAAGGGATCTTATAGGTCATTTAGTCCAACCTCCCGCCCAAGCAGACCCTACACCAGAAGTGGTATTCAGTCAGTTCTGACAGGTTTTGGAGAACCGGTAGCGGAAATTTTGAATAGTTTGGAGAACTGGCAAATAGGCTGGCTCTGCCCCCACTGTCTTGCAGCCTATCTTCTTTTGTTGTCCTGAACAGGAGAATGAAGCTGGAAAGCAGGTTAGTGGGATGGGGAGGAAATGGGCATTTTGCAGTAACCTTCCTCCAGGAGTGGGGAGGGAAAGGGGATTTTGCAGGATTCTTCCCCTGCCATGTCCACAAAGCCATGCCACACCCAAAAAGCCACGCCCACAGAATCGGTAGTAAAAATTTTTGAATCCCACTATTGCCCTGCACGATTTCTGATAGATGGCAGTCCAATCTCTTCTTGAAAGCTTCCAGTGATGAAGCTCCCACAACTTCTGAAGGCAAGGTTGGTTGATTCCTCTCGCTGTCAGAAAATTTCTCCTCATTTCCAGTCTAGGACTACAAATTTTCACATGTGTTGCTGTCAATAGAGTTCTCCCCATCCTATACTAATGGCTACATTTTTTTCTCCTACATAACTTTTTAATAATTGGGAACAAACAGAATCCTATGCAAATGTAGGATTTTGCAACTGTCTCTGCTGAAACATATTTTGCTGTTCTCTGGCCAATGTCTCATCTTGTAAAGGTCCTGCTTGATCTTGATACTCTCCAATAAAATGTTTGCTATGACTTATTAGACTGTGGTCTGTAAATCTGATAATATTTTCTAACCCATCATCCAAATCATTTACAAATATGTTGACTAGCAAAGGGCCTAGAACAGAGACCACTGAGATACCACTCAACACTTCTTTACAGAAAGTCATATTTTCTTAATTTTAACCAATTTTTCCCTTTGGTTTAAGGTGCTTCCTCTTCTAATAGATTGGTTTTTTTTTACTATATTGTTAACAATATACCAGTTTATCTTAATTTGGGGACCTATTGATAGAACACAGGGCGTGTTGGCTCAGTAGCTAAGCTCTTGCAATCCGAAATAACAACTGTCACGCGCCCCCAGCAAGGAAGCAGCTTGGCTGGGAGCAATTTGAAGTCCATAGCTCTGACCGCGAGTAGGGAGGTCGTATGACGGTCACCAACTGTGTGGCGACCACTGATGTTACAACCATGGTCAATAAGATTTGAAGCTGTGGAAGCACTTGGACTGATTGAGGACTCCAAATGAAGGTTTGATTTAATAACTCTGTCTGTTAACTCCGAGATGGAGCAAAGATAGGTCTCCTTGGACTTAGACTGAGTTAAGAACTGGATCAGTCAAGCCAAGGAGGCATGTCCAAACAAATTCAACTCTGTCTCAGGGCTAATAGACAGAAGTTATAACTCACGCATGGAATCCCCAAGCAGTGCACAGGAGAAGTTGTAAAAATTACTTTCCACAGAAAACTGGTTGATACGCCAAGCACAATCATTGTTTCATTACCTATTTTTTTTTAAATAAATGGTGTGCCTTTGGCATTTACTCATGCTGGCCACATGACCACAGAGACATCTTTGGACAGCGCTGGCTCTGGCTTTGAAATGGAGATGAGCACTGCCCCCTAGAGTCAGGAATAACTAGCAAATATGTGTGAAGGGAACCTTTACCTTAAAGGTTTTTAAAGAGACAAAACCTATTCATTGTAGATCAGACTCCTTATAGAAACAGCAGTTCCCTGAGTCCTTTAATGAAGTGGACTTCTGTACTATTATGAAGAAGAAGAGGTTACAGCAGGATTTCTGACTGAAAAGTAAGGGGGGAAAACCCACTGCCCCCATCAGAAAGTCATCAGCCAGCGATATTAATTTATAAGTGCCAACTGAAAAGAGTATTCTGAAATTAATGTGTATTTACTTGTATAATTATATGTTGCCTACAATCTTACACCTTTCTACCAATGCCATTAAACTAATGGAAAACATAACTATAGGAGCACGCCAGGGTTGATAAATGTCAGGCTCAAGTTACATATTCACAGATTTCTTTCACATCAGCGCAACATACCATCTAACGTGCATTACTACTCAGCCTTTTAAATGGGTTATTCCAAACACATTTACTGCAATTTAGTTTAAAAGCAGCTTTGATTATTCATCTAAAAGTAAAATGGTAACCCATACCTTAACTTCTCTGCTATTCGATATGTTAAACAGCCATCATTCTTTAAACCTTCTTTAATAAAGCACACTGTTATTAAAGCACTATGGAATGCCCTCTGGAGCAGAGAAGCTCCATTAAATTTGCTTATGTCTAATTATTGCTGCCCTAGGCAGGTGAGAAATTCAGTCTGATAAGATCTTTCTTTCTACCTGTAGCCAAAAAAGAAAAAAAAAAGAGGCCGTCGTTTTCTATCTAATTGCTATCTACAACTATTTATGGTATTTGTGCGCTGAAGAAAAAATGCCATAGAAGGTTCTTTGTGTATCAGTAAGCACATTCAAACTTGTTCCAACCTAGGGAGATGCAAAGACAAGTTTATCTTACTTAAGGGATGACATAGGTCACTGGCAAAATAGCCCCTGCAGTCATTTCTTCTGTCACTCAGAATCTGCCTATTTCTCTTTAAAGGGAGGGCCCTTTAAAAAAAAAGAAGAAAAAGAAAGAAAGGGTTTTGGATTGTGTATATATAGTGATAATTTGCATTTTTTAGAATTTGGGCTTAATCATAAGAACATTCTAGAGACATTAATAGCCAAGCCTATATGAAGAACCCTCACTGACCACAGTTTGAAAGAGAAAAAACAATTAATTTAAAAAATATTTTTAAAAACTTCTTCCCCAAGTGGGCCAGTGATTACAATTAGTAAAGTACTAAATATAATAGAAACAACAAAATAATTATGCAACAGCATAATTTAACTTTTTTAAAATTTGCCAAGCAAGGAAACGTGTTTTACCTTCACACCAAAGGATCACCAATTCAGAACTAGCTGCACTTTCCTAGAATATTTCCAAAAATAGTCATAGCTAAATTCCTAATTTTTGGAAAAACACGTATGTAAAAGTTAAGCATGGAAGCCAAGAGGCAAAAGAGTTGTCCCCTTGGGCTTGATATTATGTGATCCTACCTAGTTGTGCATATACCACCTTTGTCCTTTACTTGAGGTTTTCAGCTCATCTTCCAAGGCCATATTACACTTGAACATAGAACACGGTGCATAGAACACTGTTTAGGCAGCAAAAGCTATATAAATGTAGGCTGTAAGTCTCAAAAGGAGATTCAGAAGCATCACAAAATATGTACTTGATCTTCCACATAAGTTACTACTTTCATAGCTACTTATGGAACATAAGAATTCCTGTCCACTAGGTAGTTACCATCTGGGGACTCCAATTAACTAAGCCGCAAGTCCCCAATCCCTGGGACACCACCCACTACCTGGCTATGGTCTATTTGGAATTGGACCACATGAGTAGCTGGCTGGAGTTCGTGCATGCATGCACAAGTCAACTTGCATGAGAAGTGGATACTTGCACACGTGCATGCCAACCCTCCACTTGAGCTAGGGTTACATGTGTGTGTGCCAGCCTGCACTCACATGGCCCAGTTCCCCTCTTCCCCCTCCAGTCGGGCCAACAAACTGCAAAGGGTGGGGACCATTGAACTAACCAACCATAACCTGGTTATATCTTGCAACTATATACTTAGTTGTATAATGACTCTATTCCAAGGTATCTTAAAATAAAATGTTTTCTGTTTCTTAATCCCAGGTTCTTGCTTTCTTCACAGATAATAGATTTATTCTTAAATAAAAAGCTAGAATTTGCTGCAGAAACTGACACTTTTTAACAGGATACCAAGATACCGCAACACTGCCAAATGAATTAACTTGTAATTTGTGATTAAAGACAGATTTTTTTTAAAAAAATCTACTTAGTTTAAATGTTAGGAAAGCACTAAAAAAGTCGGGAAGGTCTTATTTTACTGTTCTTATCAGAAATGATATAAAAGCAAAATGATTCGGAAGAATTATTTCTCCTACCATTGATACACCCAATAAATGAATTCCTATTTTAAACAAGGTAAATTCTTACAAAAACAGTTCACCTCATAGTTGACCATATGATTTAATCCACACCAAAATTACACTGTGCACTTTATCACAAATTTATATTTAGTCAGTCATGTAGAACAGATTCTTTCCTATTAGATTTGCCATTCTTTGGTTTAATGGGCCACAAACCCTACTGATCCCAAAAGAAAAACCTTATTTTTATCATATTTTACATCCAAGATCTCATCTAATAACTTTGTGTGAGATACTATAGAGAGGACTGTAATTCTGAAGTGATGTATTGCCTGTTAATCTATTTCTCATCAGTTTGTGTAGTTAGAAAATCACATGCCATTCAGTAAGCCTGAATTTATTAATACTATGCTTGGACTGATCTCAGTGACCAAACTATTTTGTACAATAGGTCAGTTCGATGTGAAAAATCACAATTTTGTCAATGAAAGTCAATGTGGTGATTCTGGACTCCACTGAAATTTTCTCCTATGTACAATTATTCTTTAAACTGCAAAACTCAACTGTCCTTGAAAAATTTCCTGAGTGGTAAATTAATTTTGCTGAATGCTGCAATGGAACCATGTACATAAAGAAAGTAACAAAGTAACATATGCAACTAAATCTGGATAGAACAGAATAGCCTGAATACAGAAAGGACAAACCAGGATAGTAATAAATATCTTTTCTTTATAATTTAGGAACTAACTATCTTAAGATAGAACAGGAAAATACTTTGATCATGCAAAGTCATTTATTGATTGATGTTAGTATAGTTTTTACTTAATTCTTTTCATTAGAAGCACCTATAATTTAAAGTAATAGTGGCCCAAATTCTAGCATTCCTGCTAGAGTTTGTGCTCTTATGAGCATAATGGAAATGATTATTCTATTTCTTGAAAAACATACTCTGTGCAAATGTAATGAAGAAACTCAAAATGATTTTTCTTTACTTTTTTCACTAGCTGGTATTAAAAATATTTGAGTAGATCCATTAATTGTTTAGACATAACATTGTGCAACTGAAATTCCATTCCTCATATAGATATATTTCATACTTCACTTACTCCTGATGAAATTTTCTGCCCTTGAGTACATTTTAATTACAAAACAGATTAATACATTCCTGTAGCTATGCTATGGTATTGATTGCTTATTGACAAAGTAGATTCACCACAGTTACTAGAGATAGTTTGAATTCTTACCAATAGCTGCTACTTTTATTATTATAGCTTGAACTTTCAAGGATATAATTTCTCTCAGCAATGTGTCTTGATTCTGGCGCCACAGGTATGCTAAAGGCTGCAGAGCAAGTCTTTTACAACTGTTCGCAGAAAGAAAAGATGGATATGTCATTATAAGTAAACACAGATCATTTAACTCTCTAAGCAACCTTGCTTAATTTAGACAATTACAATAGGTGTACATAAAGAGAGATAAATGCAACATTGAATCCACACATTTCCCATTGCAATGAATTTTTTCTGCTCCACACCTCCTATCCAATCTGTTGCTCAAGTCCCAATCTGTTCTGGAGTATCTCTCAACTTGCATAGCAGATGTAAAGGGCAACCATATAGATATTAAGCATTTATTCTTGCATCTACAAATGGAATGACATTATAGGATCCCATTTAAATAATAACTATCCAGTGACAACACACTTCATCAATACTTTAAGGTCATTATAGCTCTTCGGTTAAATCAATTTTCACTGGCTTTTTTCCCCCATTTCCACCAACCCACTCCCTTCAATCAGGGGCATCAGAAGAAGATTAATAGGAGACAATGCCTGTTGAAAGAAAGAAAGAAAAATCCCAAGTAAGACCCAGCAATTGGTATTCAATTTGGAGAAGCCAAGAGTATTTGAGTTATTTTACCAGTGGTATCTTGGCACAAAAAGAACCTGATTAAAATGATAGCTTTTAAAAATTGAAAACAGCAAAAAAAAAAAAAAAAAAAAAAAAAAGGAGAGAAAAAAAGAAAAGGGGATGATGAGGAAGTGGGTGGGGCGGCAGTAGCCACAACATGAATGGATTGTGGGAGTGGCAACGCTAATTGAAAAAGTAATCAGAAAGAAAGGAACACTCAGGCAAAACAAATGCGAGTTTCAGAGGTAAATAACAATGAAAGGAGTCAGACAAAGCTCTGAACAGATGCACTTTAGAATGAAATGACACATTCAACCAGATGCTTCTGCACCTAGAAATCTGGATGTAATTCTTTCCTTCTTGAAAAGATAGACTTTATCCTTTCTCTTCCCTGTAGCCCCATATTTCACTAGATTGACAAAGAAAAAAAAAGCCTCTGGCAAACTCCTTCCTTGCTACCTAACCTCAGCGGAGTGAGGAGAAATGTATTTATTTGGGAATTTAGCCAAATGCCCTCTGGGGTTTCTTTTCTAGAGGTAAAGATTCTAGGCAAATGTTATGTGCTTTCTGACTGACAGGAACCTCCAGAGGTTTACTTGGCTAGGAGTGCTCATTACACATTTCATTAATTCAAGCAATGCTGCCTGGATAATATGTAATAAGGTAAACTACCTGGAATTTGGAGTGTCAATGGCTGGCCATTGATTTTGTTTTAATCAACTTTATTTGCTACATTGTGTGTTGTCCTTAAAGTTACAGGCATATGTAACAATTCTCTAAGGCAAGCAGAAAAATCAGATTGCAGCCTTCCAAAAAATTGGTTAGCTACATGCTCAGCTACTAAGTTTTCAAAATAAAGTATAGCATCCGTAGTTCACTTGAATAACCATACATTATTCTATGTTATTCTATCACCTTCATTTTCTACGAACTTGTAAACTGACATAGATTAGGCTTTTTTCACATACCCAGGACATCCACACAATGGATCAGATAAAAGAGTGGTATTATTATATATTTTATATGGCTATAAGTGGAATACTAAAGAAACATCAGAATGTCACACAATTAGTTTCAACTGTCTAAAATAAAATGAACAAGACAAAAAACATAGCAGCATTTCAGTACTATGTCAAAAGTTGCTAATTAGATCTTAAATAATAGTGTAAGAAGATAAGCTTCATATGTTATTTTCAAGTAATAAAAAGATTTCAAGTAATAAAAATGTATATTTTCCAAGCAGTACACATGCACTCATAGTATCACAAAAGAAAGTATCATTTGGGACCACTATAGCAACATTATTTACACAAGTTTAATTTAAACATCAAAGTTGTCACTCTGATGCATTCCTAAGCATTTGTTTTATTGGTGGAAAGTTACTGTGAAAAAAGTAACTTGTTTGGGAAGTGGAAACCTGTGGTGAACACCCATCAGTGTGCTTTAAGCAATGTACAATGTTTGAAGCTTTGATTACCGAAGGTGCATCTTCAATTGAAACTCATTGCTGAATGCAGGCTGCTTATGGTGATGACTATGGTGACATGAAGATTGCTCATTGCTGGGCCAAAAAAGTAACGATGAACCAAGAAGAACTGATCAAAAAGGATAACAAGAACACATGGGAAAGGTTGATGAACTGATTAATGACAATTGACAGATCACTCAAAGAGAAATTTCTATGAACAGTTCTTCAGAAGTTTTGTGCAGGATGGCTTCCACCTGAGCTGACAGCACAAACGAAAGCTTCTAGAGTCGAAATTTGGAACAATTCTTGTCATAATACAGGAATGAATTTTTTACTGCCTCATAATAGGTGCTGAAAAATGAGCTCATTGTTGTGACACAGAAGTTAGCGTCAGTCCATGGAATGGAATATAATTGCAAAACTAAATAAATTCAAAACTCAGGATTTGTCAAGAAAATTAATTAATACAGATTACGTTATTCACGTGGATCTTCTTAAACCATGTACCACTGAACTCAGAACTTTATATTACAACACTCAAAACTGACTGAGTAGAGTTTGGAGCCACAAGAAGGAAATTTTCCTGCAATACGACAATTATAGGTTTCAGAATTTACAAGCCTGGATGGCAGTTGCAAAGTATGTAGCAAATGGAGATGAAGTAAATACAGGTGACATTAGATTACAAAAGGATTGTTTTCATATTTATTTTATCAAAATGCCCTTATTTAAAGTTATGGAGGTAAATGAATTAGCTTTCCCTCAACTCTTACATGTTTAGATAAATTACTGTAAGGTTTAACAGGCAAGGATGGGCTTCGGTTCATGAAATCTATATTGTTAGAAAACAAAAGCCCATAAAAGATAGAAAACATAGCTTATCTTCCCTTTCTTGATAGGATCCCCATTTTTAAAAGTTCAGTCTTTTTGATTTGATAATTATATGTTTAGCACCATGTGGCATTTAACGAAATATTTAATGAAACATTATTATTATGCCATCATTTGACATAAAAGCAATAACTTTTCTGATCTAGCCTACACCACAGAAATCAATAGCTCTGTGGCCATGTATGACAAGTTGCCCTAATCCTGTAAGGAATCTCTTATTTTACTTACACATTTTCCACGCGGACTCGTTGATAATCTGAAAGAATGGCCCCTACTGAAACAGCTTCTACCCCTTCTTTATCCTGCAAAATATTAATATATAGAAACAAATTTAAAATAAATCTTCAAAGCAGTAAGAAAAAGTTCTTCAGTACGTAAATCAGCAGCCATTACAAGAGATCCCTTTAATTTCAATCAGGTAGTTTACAGTGTATTTGTATTTGTGTGTGTTTGTGTGTGTGTATGTATGTATGTATGTATGTATGTGTGTGTATATGTGTGTGTATGTGTATATGTGTGTGTGTGTGTGTGCACAAATACAACACAAATATAAAAAGGCAACATTAAAAATAAAAATATGGTTTTCTGCCTGGATGGTCCTCTGTAATGAGCCAAAGGACAGAAAGGGGGAGTAGTGAGCTCCCTTCCATATTTGGGCATACCAGAGGTTGTAACACAAATACATACCTATTTCCCTGGCCTAGCTGATAAGGAAGAGAGGCTGTGGCTTAGTGGCAATTACATCGGCCTAATATGGAATACAGCCCTGGTTCGATTCCCAGTAAGGGTATGGTTAGGGGATGAGAGCTAAATAGCTTGAAATAGATCTATACTAGTCTCCCTTTATTTATTTATCAGCACAAATACAACACAAATATAAAAAGGCAACATTAAAAATAAAAATATGGTTTTCTGCCTGGATGATCCTCTGTAATGAGCCGAAGGACAGAAAGGGGGAGTAGTGACCTCCCTCCCATATTTGGGCATACCAGGGGTTGTAACACAAATACATACACACACACACACACACACACACATTATGTGACATATAACTGACATAATGATCTCCAGAACTTTTAAAATATATTGCTCACTGAGCTTTCGTTAGCAACTGCTAAGATCGTCAGAGTATAAAAGCCATTAAAGGGATACCTGCCTTTATACAATGTTAATCAATTTGGCCATTGCACGTGATAGACCCATCCACCCGCCTCCCACCTGTGATTAGCCCTGTTGTTTTTACATCAAGCATGTTAATCAATGCTTCTATTCCTTCCTCCCTTATCGAACACAGCTTGGGCTGTTCCTCCCCAGGGAATAACAGCTGAACTGCCTGATGTTGATTTAACAGCATTCTCTCTGGCTTCCTCCAACACCTCCTCCCTCTTCTTCTGTCTCGCAGGCGCATCTGATATATTAACCAGCTTCATTTATGGTTTTGCCTGTGATCTTGTAATTGGCTCGGCTGGTTCATCATTGTTCATATCTATTATAGCTTGAGGCAATTCTGCCGGGCTCCTCGGCATTCGACCTGGGCTGGCCATGTCCATATCTGCATGTCCAAAGGTGTGTGTGTGTTGTTCATCTCTACTCCCAGATAGAAGTTGGTCTCTGCTCATCCTGCCAAATCTTTCATGGTGCCTCAATACCTGGTAAGCAGGTAGCAGGTCGATGTGTCTGTTGATGGAGTTACTGTCAGAAAACCAGGCTTCTTTGAGTAGGCATCCCCCTTTTGTTACATCATGGGCAACAACCTCTAGAAAGTTGAATGTATGACTGTGCTCTTTCATGTGTGTCCAGATCTGAGAGTGCTGTTCTTTGAGGCGGACATACAGATCTGATAAAGATGTGCCTGCTCCTTTGCTTTGGCCGTCCGTGTGCTGCAGTGAGTGTCTATCCTATTGAACAATGGCCGGATGCAGCTAACTTTGTGTGCAGGGGGGGTGATTGCTCTCCTTGTGTAAAATGCGATCTGTGTTCGTGATTTTTCGGTACACACCTGTATCAAGGCTCCCATCAGAACTGCGGCTGACTAGCACATCTAGGAAGGTGTTGTTGGCCTCCTCCTCCATTGTAAATTGAATGTCTGGGTATTGGCAATGGCCAACATGATTAACATTGTATTAAGGCAGGTATCCTTTTAATAATAATAATAATAATAATAATAATAATAATAATAATAATAATAATAATAATAATAATAATAATAATAATAATAATAATAATGGCACAAACCAGCAGTGGTAATTCCAGTGGTAATCGGCACACTGGGTGCTATTCCAAAAGCACTGGAATTACATTTAAAACAGTTAAAAATTGACAAAATCACCATCAGTCAAATGCAAAAGGCTGCACTGCTTGGATCTGCACGTATATTACGAAAATACGTTACGACGTCCTAGGCCCCTGGGTGGGGCCCGACTAGTAATTAATGCCAAATCCGGCGAAACAACTGGCCGTTGTGATACACTTCTGATAATAATAATAATAATAATAATAATAATAATAATAATAATAATAATAATAATAATAATAATAATAATAATAATAATATTTTATTTGTCTCCCGAAGGACTCGGGGCGGCGTACAATAAAAACATATAAAATACAAATATGGACAATACATACACAAAATAGACATATACGTGGAGGAGGTAGACAGATGGATGGAAACAATTAAAATCACAGTTTAAAATCCCCTAAATAAAATCACAAAATTAAAAAACCCGTCAGGAGCGATATCATCAAACTATGGTTGAGCCAGGCCAGCTACTTGGAATAGGTGGGTCTTGAGCTTTACACGGAAGGCACGGAGGTCAGAGGTAATCCTAATATCCGGGGGGAGGTCATTCCACAGGGCTGGGCCCGCCACAGAGAAGGCTCTGCTCCTAGGCGCCGCCCCCCGGCACTGTCTGGTGGACGGCACCTGGAGAAGTCCCTCTCTGTGTGAGCGAATTGGTCGCAGGGATGTATGGGGCAGAATACGATCCCGCAGGTATCTAGGTCCTGAGCCATGGAGCGCTTTAAAGATCGTTATCAAGACCTTGAAACGCACCCGATAGACCACAGGAAGCCAGTGCAGCTCGCGCAGGAAAGGTGTCACATGGGAGTACCTTGTACTCCCCATAATTACCCGCGCGGCCGTATTCTGGACCAACTGCAGTCTCCGAGTGCATTTCAAGGGAAGCCCCATGTAGAGAGCGTTACAGTAGTCCAGGCGAGACATCACCAGTGCATGAGTGACTGTGCGCAAGGCGTCCCGGTCCAGTAGGGGGCGCAATTGGCGCACCAGGCGAACCTGGTGGAACGCCCCCCCTTGCCACGGCTGTCACATGGTCATCCATGGACAGCCGGGCATCCAGGAGGATGCCCAAATTGCGCGCCCGCTCCACGGGGGCAAGTTGTACGCCCCCGATGGCCAGGGATGGGATTAGCTGGTTGAACCGGGGGGCCGGAACCCACAGCCACTCCGTCTTGGAGGGGTTGAGCTTGAGTCGGTTGTCATCCATCCAGACCCCGCACTTCGACGGCCTCGTTGGGGTGGTTCGGGGTGGAAATGTACAGCTGAGTATCATCAGCGTACAGATGGTATCCCACCCCGAACCCACGGATGATCTCACCCAGCGGCTTCATGTATGTGTTGAACAGGAGTGGCGAGAGGACCGACCCCTGTGGCACCCCACAAGTAAGGGGGGTTAGGGTCGACCTCTGCTCCCCTGCCAACACACGTTGCGTCCGACCGGAAAGGTAGGAGCCGAACCACCGCAAAACGGTGCCCCGAACCCCCAACCCCTCCAGCCGGTGCAACAGGATACCATGGTCGATGGTATCAAAAGCCGCCGAGAGGTCTAATAGGACCAGGATAGAGGAACAACCCCTATCTCTGGCCCTCCAGAGATCATCCACCAACGCGACCAAGGCCATCTCCGTGCTGTGCCTGGGGCGAAAGCCGGACTGGCTTTTAATGGCTTTTACACTCTGATGATCTTAGCAGTTGCTAACGAAAGCTCAGTGAGCAATACATTTTAAACGTTCTAGAGATCATTCTGTTGGTTTCTTTTATAACTACACCTGAAACTCACATTTTTAGGACAAATATGTGTGTGTGTGTGTGTGTGTGTATGTATAAATATGGGAGGGAGCTCACTACTCCCTCTTTCTGTCATTCGGCTCATCACAGAAAACCATCCACACAGAAACCCATATTTTTATTTTTAATGTTGCCTTTTTATATTTGTGTTGTATTTGTGCTGATAAATAAATAAAGGGAGACTAGTATGGATCCATTTCAAGCTATTTAGCTCTCATCAGCTAGCCATACCCTTACTGGGATTCGAACCAGGGCTGTATTGCATACCAGGCCGATGTAATTGCCACTAAGCCACAGGCTCTCTTCCTTATCAGCAAGGCCAGGGAAATAGGTATGTATTTGTGTTACAACCCCTGGTATGCCCAAATATGGGAGGAAGCTCACTACTCCCTCTTTCTGTCATTCGGCTCTCTTCCTTCCCTTATTGCTGTGAAATGTGAACTCATATTGATTCACCAAAGTGTGCAAAACTGATATACTACAGCTTTAATGCAAAATAAATGTTTAAAATTATACAATGAATCATTCTGTTATTAGCACCAGGACAAATATCACCAAAGAGGTTAATTTCCCATTCAATCAGAAAGCAACATTGTGTACCCAAAGATTAGAAAATAATGCCAGCAAGATATGGAAACCATACAAAGATGAATAAAAGTATTCATAGTATTAAACAACCAGTATATGCAGTCATTAACAAAACAGAACAACAGGGAATTTGGGAAGGACCCAATGTAATTTACCCTGTATATAGTCAAGCTATGGAACTTGCCACCACAAAAATAGTGATAATTATCAGCAGGTTTAAAAGTGGATTATACACATTCAGAGAGATTATGCTACTAATGGCTAT
Source organism: Natrix helvetica (assembly GCF_964273705.1). Classification (NCBI taxonomy): domain Eukaryota; kingdom Metazoa; phylum Chordata; class Lepidosauria; order Squamata; family Natricidae; genus Natrix; species Natrix helvetica. The sequence continues at coordinate 66,178,810 of NC_138548.1, forward strand.
TAATCATATTGGTGCCTGGGGAAATGCTCTATCTTAGCTATAAGCTTCCCATAAATATCTATTATAACATTTTTAAGAGCAGAATGCAGGGCTACCTAAGTATATTAACTGATTCAGCAGGATTTTCCCATTATTATATTTCAACTATATAAAGCCTCATTAGAGTATGTATACTTTTTATTAAGTAATTTGTAATCTTCCAATCTCCCACCACCCCTTTTACAATCTGATAAGTAAGGATCCTTTCTGAGTTTCCTTCTCTGCCCATTATTTAGCTGTGGGCTATGCCCTCTTTTACATGACCAATCCTGCAGACTCAAACTTGAGACAGATAAGGAATATTGTGAAAAAAGCAACCAACAAGTGCAGCTATCTTGGAACTACAAAAATGCATCTCATATTGTCCTTTGTCAGCTATGAAACAACTGAAATATTAGGAGATGTAGTGCAAGGCCAACACAAGGGAAAATGCATAATTATGAGTGATTTCCTTAGAGAAATGGAGCCACTTGCTACAGTCAAACAATTTTCTAATTAAAAGCAAATTTAAACGAAGAACATCTTGGAGTATATAAATATCAGGAATGTGCTCCTGTGGCTATCCAGTAGAAATGTTTTCAGTACATACCTCACATTCTTTGCTGTGAGATAATCCTTGAAGCAGTTATGTAAAGCCTTTGGGAGGACATTCTATCTTAGTAAATTCAAGAAACAGTTTGAAGGGGGATTTTGGCTCATTATGATGCACACTTCCACATGGTTCACATCACATCAATGCTAATTTTTCTCACTCTTAAAAGATACTCTATGTATTATATGGCATGTCCTATAACAGCGATGGATAACCTTTTCTGGACTGAATGCCTAAAGCGTGCATGCAAGCACGCGGATGCATGCATGTGCACCTGAACCCTCAAAATGCAATGCGCATGAGGCCCCCACGCATGCACCCTGCCCCAAGTCCCCCTGCCCTCCACATATGCGCAGCAGAGACCCGAAGACCAGCTGGCCACCAGGAGGCTTGTGCACATGTGTGGCAGAGTTGAACTAGGGCATCGGAGTACCCACAGAGAGGACGCTGCATGTCACCCCTGGCATGCATGCCATAGGTTCACCATCATGATCCTATAATGTTATAGGCTCCACAGTCTATATAAATCTATGACCACCTCACTCTAAGATGTGATATTCATTCTGTTTTTAAAAAAATCAAAGAAATTATAACTTAACAGTGTCATAAAAGATTTTTATTTCATGATATGGAGGCAGAAAATCTACAGATGCTTAAACTGATAAGTACTATTGATGAAAGTCATTAATCACAACAAATACACAAAGGTTCATTTGATATTGTATTTTAAAAAATTGAAGGGTGATTTAAGGCACTGAAATCTGCAGCACTTAGAGGAAGAAAAATGAAATGACAACTGAACATAATCTGAATGCAACATATATTGATTATTGTAAGTTTCAAAAGTACAGAGTTAATATTCAGCAATAAACCCCTTTTTATCCACAATGGAAGAAAGGAAGTATTCATTTTACATGTCATCAAATAAAGAACAGATAGTCCTCAACTTACAACAGTTTGTTTAGTGACCATTCAAGTTACAACAGCTCTGGAAAAAAAAGTGACGTATGACCATTTTTCAGAGTTACGACCTTTGTAGCTTTGCCAGCATTACATGCTCAATATTCAGATGCTGGGCAATTGATTCATATTTATGGCAGTTGCTGTGTCCCGGGGTCATGCGATCCTCTTTTGCAACCATCTGACAAGCAAAATCAATGGGAAAGTCAGATTCACTTAATCAGTGTTACTAATTTAACAACTGCAGTGATTCAATTAACAACTGCGGCAAAAAAGGTCATAAAATGGGACAACATTCACTTAACAAATGTGAAATTCACTTAACAAAATTCGCTTAGCAACAGCAATGTTGGGCTCAACTGTGGTCATAATTTGAGGACTATGCGTGTTAATGCTTAACTCATTTTAATCTGATGTTATTTATTCCTGCCACGAAGGAATAAATTCTCAAATCCTGAACTTTCTATCTATCCCCCTTTCCTAAGACAGGATGAAAAGTATGGACAAGGGCAAATTCTGTCTCTTCAAATGTACATTAATGACAAATGAAATTCTCATTAACCAAGAAAAGCCTCCAGTTATACTGATTTCAGAGAAAGTCTGTGGTGTGTACAACAATGAGAGGGACTGCTTCAGGTACCTAGAACTTTACTTAATAAGTGCCCTTGCCTTCTAGCCTTGGTAAGAAAGAAAACGCTTAGAGTACAGGAGAATTCCCAAGTCACTGGAAGACTCAGGTATCAGGAAGCCTGTCCCTAGAGGGGAAAGAAAAAACAAGAAAAAATGTTAGAAGGACCCATAAGAAAGCAAAAAAAAATTGCTATAGGGAGACTTGGCTTTTGAAGAGGCAGAAATGGAGATTAAGAACGGCAGCACAATCAAATGGGCTTTGCAAATGCAACATAATGAGCCACCGAAATTCTCATATTACTTGTGTAGCACGGGCAACAGTATTTTGATGGAGAATTCACTAATAGGAATCTTTCAAAGCATCTTTCTTTAAGTATTGTTGAAGTAAGCAAGAAATAAAATACTACTTCCTGTTTTATTCAAAGGGGAAATATATGGCATCCATATTAAATATAATACACATTGAATACCACAAAGCATATTAACACCAGAATCACCTTTTTTAAAACTGAATTTTGAAATATATATGACACAATCTATGGTATTTCTTAAACTTTGCTTCCTCCAAAAGCATCCAGTATTTTTCCTTTTTATATTTTGTTTTGTTTAACATTATTTATATACCACCTCAATTACACTGGGCATGAACAAAGCAGCTGTCACACAGGAGCTACAAGTTGTTGATGTCATGTGATGTCAGTAACCTCTTTTTGTCCCCCTGTAGATGCCTATAGTCACATATCCTGTGTATTGTTTTCTGTCATAAAGCTCTGAGTTCTCAGGAAGTGATTTTCTGTGGGTGAGATTGGAGAGTGTACATCACAGTCTAAAAGGATGTTTTTTGCTCATCCCTTCTTCCAATTATAGGTCTTATATTCTCTTCAAAGCTGTCCTTAAAGACTGAGGAACTAATGTGGGTGATCTTCAATATGAAAACAGTAACATAGCTAGAATTAGAAGGCTATAGTTTCTACAGAGTCCAGGAAAAGCATCATTTAATAATTAAAGACAGATGGGACAAACGTTTTACCTGCTGTATTGTGGTTTATTTCACATGGTCTATAGTTTTATTTGATTAGAGCACTTGTATAAGAAGCAGTATATCAAATGTTAAAAGTATTAGCTATCACTTAAACTCACATTTGTTTAAGACTAATTGTGAAAAATGAAAAGTGAAAGATACAGATGGTAGATCAACCACAAAGAATCCTGTGGAATCTAGATGAACAAATTAATCTTTGATTTATGATGTGTGTGTGAAAGAAATGAACACATACATACAGTATCTCAGAGCCACCATCATGTTGCATTGGGCCTACGACTCTCATGGTAGCTAGTAAAGCAATCTTAGGACCAGGGTAACTGCATATAATGGTGTTAGATCGGGTAATGAGAAGGCAGACACAGGCTTAACGTAACAACAGCTCTTTATTGTAATGGAACAAGTCTGTACAATCCAGCAACTTCTTGGTCTGACAGCAGCCCTTTTATAGGGAGCTGTCAGGCCTCTTAGCCAATAGGATTAAACCTCTGTTCCCGCCTGAACAGAGGACCTTGTTGGAAACTATAGCAGACAGAGTTAATATCTAACAAATGGGTTTCCTCAATTATCAGTCTGGCTGCTTCATCTCGCAAAATATACTGCAAAAATACTTGGCCCTTTACTGGTATTTTCTGATGTCAAAAAACTAATTTGACAGATTTAGTTAGTCAGACCTGAATGGGAGCTCAACTAGGAATACGACACCAAAATGTTTTTTTTTAAAGAATGACAGCAAGAGTAAAATACTTCCTTTTGTTGCCAAGAAATCTTTATAGAAATGTCCATGAAGTCACTGACAGTGACTAGAGTTTGTATTTTTATTTTCCATCCCTGATAAGCCTTACCTCCTAAGCTTTTCTTACAAGTTGTCAACATTTTTCCAAGTACAGATGTATATTTACTTATATCATGATCTTCCAGACCCTTCACACAGGAAGGTTATTTTTCCTGTACATATTAATGTGACTCTTTGAAGATGGCCATAGCAGTTTTCTATACTATGGCAAGATAGTGGATACAAAAGATCACCACCTTCTTTTTAAGCATGAATCTGACATTAAGTTTAAACTTTCTTTAAGAGGCACCATAAATTGGTTTCAACTATATAGTTATCCTTGGACTCATGACTGGTAGCTTAGCAACCATTCAAAATTACAACAGTTTTCTACTGGGATATTTAACAACTCAGTTCTAAAGTTCCAATGGCTTGCATTTATGGCAATTTACAGTTTCCCTGGTCATGTGATAGCAATTTTACATTTTTGCCAAAAATCAACACTTTCAGTTTTTAGTAAAACCATCCCATAGTGAACAATTGGTTTGCTTTAATGACTGCCAAAAAAGTTACTGAATTGGGTGATTCACATTATAAGCATCATGACTAAGGGCCATAATGGGCAGGCTCCATTGATGGTAGTTAAGAATGTTATTGAGAAATATGCCAGAATAGAACTAATTCCACCACCCAATTAATGTTGTCAGCCAGGCATTAATTTGTGGCAAAAGAATTGCCACCACTGAAGTTATAGTTAAATTCATTGCACACAGAGAATAAATTAAGGACAGCTTTATCGTTTTGTGCATCTCTTTACCTCAGTAATGCTGTTCTTACTTCCAATGGAAAACAAACAACTACTCCCTTGAACAAAGTCTACTCAAAACATTATTTTAAGCTTGGCTTTTTGCCAAAATATGACCATCGCACCACAGAAATGTATTCTAAAGTTAATATCTGTTCATAAATGAATGTTGCTCATTTAAGCAAAAATTTAAATGCCGCATTGATCATTGTTTTACTTAAAATGTATTAAACAGGACGTAGGAGGGACAAAAATTCTATACAGACATCCTAAAGATTATTTTTTTAAAAAAAAAAGCCCAATAGAATATATTATTAAAATACTATGTGCTACCCAATTGACTTATGAATTAAAAACAGTATAACTACATGTGGTTTTTAATCCTCTTCAGCAAGAAGAAAATTAGTGACAATGCTTTCCATTTAATTAGTATATTACATGTGCTGTAATTATTAGTGGGAAATGTTATATTAATGAAAGTGAAAGTTAACAGTAAATTACCTTGTAGTTTTTGTCAATTTCCCAAGCTACTGCTCCTTAAGATAACCCCTCTCCCTATAGTGCTTTTGGTGTTTTTTTCTTGCCTGATAAACATGATGATTAAAAAGCAGACAGTGCAAACCTTTGATACTTTTTAAATTAAATCCATGGCCAGCCTAAGGGCTGTGTTGATTTCAACTAAATGTGTCAGTTAATCAGATAAAAAAAATATCAGTAACTCAAAGAAACAGCAGCCTAAGGCTTCATCAGAGCTAAGGAAAGCTGAACCAAATAAGATATTCAGACAATATCACATTATGAGTAAAGGTTACTGATAAGCATAAAGCCAAACAGAGCTGCTCATCACCTTAATAATATCTATCTTTGGAAAACCATTACATACAAAAATCAAATTATCACTTTTTAAAAAGCAATTAGAAAAAAGGGTTACTATGCCAATACACTATTAAATTGAACGTGCATTAGGAAAAGCTTATAATTATGCTTGCAAACATGAATGCTCCTTTAAGACCAACAAAATCAGATAATATGAGATAAACAGACAAATTATATGAAATAATAATATGCATAATATGAAAGAATAATATGAATTCACATTTGATACAAGTTTTCAATTTGGCAAGAATCATTGTACCAAATAATAAATAAAACCAACCCTGATTCAGATATTTACTTTTACAATTTCACAATCAACCTAAGTAGGAATAAGTGCTATTTAATCATGTTACAATCCTCCATCATTTTTCCTCATCCAGTAACATTACTACAGCCCTGGAAGATGTTACAGAATGTCTGCCACCTTGTAGGAGAAAGGATGCTTTTCACAACTCCGATCAAATGCTATTCTGTAATTGAGGAAGCAGGGAATTAGGTAAAAACAATAAGTGACAGTCCAAGGCAAAAAGCTTAACCACAATGTTCCAAAGGCAATCTATGTCCCCATGGCCTTCTCAATGCCTCAGGTCTTTAAAATGTGGAAGTAGGTTATTTGCTGGGTTCAAAAATGGCATTAAACCAAATTGTAATTTGCATGAATTTGGCATGGCATTAACTGGAAACCCAGCAAATTATGGCATCAAAGGACCCTTAGCTGATTTTGCTGCTGTGAAATAAATGGGTAGCCTTAGAGCTATAAAACAGCTTCCCTCTATACATCACTATCCAGAGGGCTAACAGGGAAGGTAACACCTAAGATCTATGATCCTCAAATCTGGTGGTCGCTGCGATAGGAAGGCTATTATAAAAAGTGGGTCTGATACGGGGTGAAATTCTACTAGTTCGGACCGGTTCAGGAGAACTGGTAGTGGCCATTGGGCCTGGATCACCGAACCAGTAGGGACCGCTGGCCGGCCATGCCCCCAAACCGGTCTCCTGATCGCCGCTCGCTTGCTCTGCCCAACCCAGTCTCTGCTTTCCACTGTCCCAGCCTGCTTCTCCTACTCCCTTCCCTGCGGTCCGCAGCCATGCCATGCTTGCCTGCCTTCAATGCAGCCTTCCCAGGCTGAATCCTCTAAGCTCTGAAGGTAACGTCCCTTGGCTCTTAGCAACTCCATTGCAAGCCGGCTGCCTCCATCTTCCTCTCTCACATGAAGATGGGGAGAGGGTGGTGAGGATAGAGAGGGTTGCACACTGCTTTCAAAAGAAACACACAGCCTGGCACTTGCTGCTGCAGTGGTGGCGAGAGCAGCTCCAGAGCCTCTAGGTGTCAGAGGAGCAACGCTGACTTTTGGAGAGGAGGAGAGAGCTGTGGGAAGAGCCGGGGAAACAGCAGTTCCTTCTTCTTCTTCTGTGCTTCAGGTCGGGAAGGTTCCTGAGCGCTGAGCAGCAGCTGGAGGAGGAAGCTAGGAGTGAGTGATAAGGGGCAGCTGAGCACTTTTGTTTCTATCTCTCCCCCCCCTCCACCATTTCCCAGACTGGGTGGCCGAGGTGGAAAAGTGGGCAACCTTCGGCGCTAGGAGGTATTGGGTCTGGCTTGGTGAAGGGGATCAGGCTGGTCAGGTGCTGATCATCGGAACTTTTTAAAAAGCATTTTCTACTAGTTAAAATGCTTTAAAAAGTAAAAAGAAAGTTGGCCATGCCCACCCAGTCACATGACTCGCCCACCAAGCCACACCCACAGAACCTGTGGTTAAAAAAAATTAGATTTCACCACTGGTCTGATATCTATTTGTCATACAACTAATCTTTTTTTGCTCCTGGCAGCAAAGTCCTTCAAAAGAGCCTGAAGTGGTAGTGATGCAAAGATTCTGGGGTAACAGCCAGGAAGAAGCATCAAACTTTTGTTTTGCATTTGTTTTTTATTTCCCAAATATTTGTTTTGAACAAATGAAAGTCAAAATTGCACACAAAACACCATCACCTATTTGTCATTTCAGTAAATTAATGAAGCAATAGTGGAAATCATATTTCCTTTGTTAAACCACTGTAAGTCAGATACTAAGGATATTTCCCAATAACCATTTGCCATCAATCACCTGATGGGTAGAATTTGACATATCAAAAATCTTTTCTACTGATAGCAAAGATTCTGAAATTTCCTTCTGTAATTTCCATAGCATTCCTCAATCTGAAACAACAAATTTTCAGATGAACAAGAAGGAGGAGTTACAAAAGTATATTTTCCCCATGGTGTTTTGGATCCTGATGTTAGTGAGAACTTAAATTAGATAAATAAACCTATAAATGTGATTATACAGTAGATTTTATAGAGGGCATACACAAGTTCTATCAGTGCTTAAGTAACTGAGCCACAGCTATAGGAGTCAATGATAAATACAATATAAAGAGCAAAAAATAGTCATAAAATCATTCCCGGAGCATGAAAGTACATCAATAATTCTACCCCAGACTAAACAAAAGCAGAAGTTTTCAGTCTGTAGACTTTTCTACTGTTTTTTTTTAAAGCTTCAGACAGGAAATGGGCCTTTTAAATATATAGAGTTCATTAAGGGGTCCCATTAAATGTACCACACTAGTAAAAGTTTTTGCATTCAGAGTGCAGTTATGAACCAGAGTTTTAATGGTCATGTAGAAAACATGGTTGTCTATAAAGAACAACCTGATCCTTTAAAAAAAATAACATCACATCATCAAATTATTAAAAACCTTACTTTACCAAATCTTCAGAATCAATAGCACAAAAATACCCATTTAGGAACTGGAACATTTCCATATTTCAAAATTAAGTAGAGACCACTGGAATAACAAAGTATGTATACTTTTATGAATTTAAGGTTTTTCCTGTTCCCCACATGAAAGCTACAATCATTCGTCCATGGGAAGAAGCAATCTAGTGATATTTTTTTAAAAAAATGCTTGGTTGTATATGGGACTTCTTGGATGCCAAGTTCTATATTCCATAATACAAGAATATTACAAAACATGTATTTCAGTTTTCATGTCATTAAGGATTATAAAGCAATTACTTTCAGCTGAAAGGAACCAATTACTAATGAGTCACTCAAATGATCATTAACAAAGGATTTTGCAAATTGCAATTTTAATAGTATTTGAGTAAAAATCTCTGAAGAGAAAATGAAATAAAGAAATGAAATTAACTGTGATAAATCAAAAGAAATTACAGTTTAACAATGACTTGTCATTTATTTACCATAACAAAATAAATGCATAGGGAGATTTTACAAAAATACAAAGGAATTTTTTTAGCAAAAATTAAGCTATTGGCCACAACTGTGAAACAGCTTATTCACAAATAGTGAAAAAGACTTTAATATATTCTATTGGGGGGAGGGGGGGAAGTGACTTGAACATCGTTCCTAGTGCAGCTTAGAATTCAAAATTTGGATTCAAGGCAGGTTCCAAACAAATATAAGTACTTTTGGAGTTCATAAAAAGCTTATATCTATATTTTTTCATCTTTTTCAATATATCATAGATCTAAAACACTTCCTAGGTTAATGTTATTAATAAAACATTTGCAATAATAATAATAATAAAAAAAAATAAAAATAAATAAATAAATAAATAATTGGTGCAAAGGCAGTCAAAAAAAGTGAAGAATTGGAGTGCACCTGGACCAGATGAGCTACATGGTTTCTGGCTAAAGGCACTTACAAGTATGCACGAAAGATTGGCAGCCCAAATGAACCAGATCTTAAAAACACCTGAAAATGATGAATGGATGACAACTGGAAGGACATTTTTTGATCCAAAAAGATAAAGAAAAAGGAAAGGACCATGGAAACTATAGGCCAATCACCTGTTTGCCAACAACATACAAGCTCCTTACTGGTATCATTGCAAACCAAATTTACAGATACTTGGAAAGAAATGACTTGCTTCCTGTAGAACAGAAAGGATGCTACAAAAATTCAAGAGGAACAAAGGACCAACTGCTGATTGACAAGCTAATACTAAAGAATTCAAAGAAAAGATGAACCAAGCTGACAAACATTTTGAAGAAGGTGAACTGTGGATATGAACTTGCAAAGAAAGGACTGAAAATTTCACACTTGGTGTACATGGATGATTTGAAGCTGTTTGGTAAAACAAAAGCTGAACTGAATTTATTAATTGAAAGCACAAAAGAATTTGGAATTGACAAATGTGCAACAATGGCAACCAAGGCAGGCAAGGTCCTAGAAGATGATGGAATACAACTTGAAAATGAAGAAATGATAAGGCAGTAAAACCAGAAGAAGGCTACAAGTACTAGGGGATTTTAGAGGCCTCTGACTTAATGCATAATAAAGTCAAGGAATTAACCTCAGCCAAGTACATTCGACGAATTCGCAAGTTATTAAAGTCCAAACTGAGTGGAGGAAACATCATAAAATCCATAAATTCCTGGGCTATACCTGTAATTCGATACTCTGCAGGAATAATTGACTGGACCCAGATGGAGTTGGACAATTTGGACAGAAAAACAAGGAAGCTTATGACAATGAATCATGCTTTGCACCCTAAAAGTGATGTTGACCGATTGTATCTAAGAGCAGAGGGTGGTCGAGGACTCTTACAAGTAAAGCAGACTGTGAAAGACGACACAGCTTGAATGATTACATCCAGAAAAGTGAAGAACCAATGATTAAGGAAGTAAATAAAGGAGGCCTTTTGAAGACAACTAAGTTAAAAGCTGAATATAAAAAAGAAGTAATTGAGAAGCGAGCTGAAAATTGGAAAAGCAAAACTATGCATGGCCAATACTTGAAAAGTATTGAAGGCAAAGCTGACCAAAAACTTACTTGGAACTGGTTAAGATTGGGAGCACTGAAAAAAGAAACAGAAGGCTTTATTTTGGCAGCTCAAGAACAAGCCTTAGCCACAAACTGCATGAAGGCAAAAATTCAACATGTTACCACCAACAGCAAATGTCGCCTCTGTAATGAGAAAGATGAGACAGTCGACCACTTGATCAGCAGGTGCAGCAAAATTTCACAAACTGACTACCTACAACGACCGCGTTGCTAAGTTTATTCACTGGAAATTGTGCCAAAAGTTTGGATTTGAGTACAGCAAAAACCACTGGGACCATCAGGTTGAGAAGGATTTAGAGAATGAGAAAGGCAAGATCTTGTGGGACTTCAGAATCCAGACTGACAGGCACTTGGCCTACAACACACCTGACAAAACAATAATTGAAAAGAAAAAAGTATGGTTCATTGACATTGCAATACTTGGTGATGCACGAATTGAAGATAAACAGCAAGAAAAAAAAATACCGGGACTTGCAAATTGAGGTTGAGCGACTGTGGAAAAAGAAATCATGTATTGTCCCAATTGTAATTGGAGCCCTTGGAGCAATACCTAAAGGGCTACCTCGCTATTTGGAAATTCTAAATTTACCTGACATGAACATTCTTACTCTACAAAAAACCACCCTACTTGGAACAACTTATATCCTCCGACGTTACCTTAATAGTTCCTAGATTCTTGGTTAGGACTCGAGCTGTTGAGCTGCCAACCAGCCCCAAAGGCTGTGAATCGCACCAAAGATTAACCACATAATAATAATAAATACATAGCATACTTGATGAATAATATAAATGTAGCATTAGGGTTTGATCCAAAGCAGAATTAAAATTCTGGATCATTCATTCATTCATTCATTCATTCATTCATTCATTCATTCATACATTCTCATTCTGGTGGGAGGTGACGTTGGGACCTAGAAAACACTGTGCAAGAGCCACATGCAAAACAAGGCGTCCATTAAGTCATAGGAAAGGTGGGAAAAAGAAACATCAGATTTAAATTAGGTAGTTATCTACTTACAGCTACAATTGGAACTGGAATTTTGTTTGCTTTACAAGGCAATCGTTACACATGACCAGATCTGATTTTAAAATAATTTATACTGTGTTTAAGCAAATCACACAATTGTTAAGTGAATCCAGCTTCCTCAATTGATGTTGGAAACCAGTTGGAAAGGTTGCAAAACACGATCACACTGCAACCAATTATAAATGTAAGCCAGTTGCCATGCACCCAAATTGCAACCTTGTGACTGCAATGTGATGGTCATAAGTGCAAAGACTAATATTAATTCACTTTTTTTCGGGACTATCATGAGATGACCCATCATATATTGAGAGTTAGGAAGGGACTTCATTCTCATTTTGAGCAAGGGCCATGCTACTGCTTCTAGCTGTTACAAGTAGGATATAAACCTAACAGGTGAATTTAGAATTTATAAGGAGCCATGCAGGTCACCAAGTTCAGTCTTCTTATTCAATGCTTCCACTAGGTATAACCCACTCACATAACACACATGGCTTCATCATATAGCTAAATAATAAATGCAGTTTTTTTTTCCTATTCCACAAATCTTTAAAATACCAAGAAAAGGATATTGCAAAAGATAGGAGATAATATTGAAGGGAATCTTAATTTCAAGCTTGATGACCGCATCTTCCAAAGAATAATGCAGACTACATTTAATGAAGCATTATGCAGAGAATTCAATCAGAATACTCTGTGTCAGGTTTCTTTGTTGTGTGATACCGACAGTAAGACATCAAAACGGCAGATAGGCACTCCATGAGCTGACATGAAGAACAGTTAGTTGCAGGATTGATTCACTGCATAATGATCATTGGAAGCAATGACATTATTACCTTAGAAAGGAAACACTATTTTGTCTGTGTATTAGTTTTTATAGAGAAGAACTTAAGACTAGGCCATGAAATTATTTTGGTGATTCAGATTTTACCCAAAATGATATTAGTTGTAACAATCATACTAGAGGCAAACATTGTTTTTTAAAGTTTCAGTTGCATTTTAGGAAAGGTCCACACACACCCCCCACACCAATTTTTTTTCAAATGGTAGAAATAAGGACTCAATACCTATGAAATGGAGAACGTTAAAAATGCATTTCGTTACCTCCTAATAAAAGACAAAAAGCAAGACCGCAAACATTAACTATTATTTATTAATCCATCCACATGTCCTCTAGTAATCAGCTCCAGCAATTCCTTCAGCTTCTTCTGGTTCCCATGAGTTCTTCACCTGGCTGCTACTCCCTATAAATACATGGAAGTTGCTGTCGAAGCCATTGGAAGCAGGGTGACTCAGTGTGACAATCAAATTTGTGCATGAATAGTTTCTTTTATTGACAATTTTCAAAAGCCTTCCTAGGTTAGGTGTCTTAAAATTCACTGAACAGGGACCAAATGTCCGTTGGCTTATATTATATAGTATATCATCAATAACATACCATGCTGTTCTGCCATAAAATAACGTAATTGAACCTATGTCACCATTTCTATTACACCACAGTACTTTCTGAAATTCTATATTTAGTTTACCAGGACTTTTTTACCCACTGCATTGCTCACATTCTTTCTTCCTCTTTCCTCCCTCATAATTCCAAAAATATCTTGTAAAATATGAGTTAAGATGACGACGATGAGTAATTATTTTAAGCCAAACACTATTGTTATCTCATGTCTATCATGTGCGTGTTGAATACATGTTCACTTTCAGTGCTATGCTTCTATGCTTTCCATCATATTTTTTTAAAGAAATACATTCAGTTCTACAAAAATGCATTCTTTATAGTTAATTTCTGATTTTAAGTGCTTACATAGTGACTTTTATAACATTGTATATTTTGGAAGGCATACACACACAAGCTGTATTAGCATTTAAATTAATTTGCTAATAATTCAGAGATCAGAAATATGATAAACAACTACACCCAAATGAACTGCAATGGGATGACGCAATGCAGACTGAAATAATGCTTTTTGAATCGCAAATATAATTTTTTTTTTTTTTAAATTACAATCAAAAATGACCACCCTTCCTGTTTTTATTGCTAAGAACAGTTCATCTTATGCACTCTGAAGTGTTGGAGACCATAGATATGCAAATGAGTAACGAAAAGCACATTTCCATTCAATTTCCACATACGCTTCCTGATCAAGCACCAAAATCCAGATTGAGTAGCTGCTTCTGCAAATGTTGTCTTGCAGAATCCTAAAACTGTGCCTCCATTTAAAAAAAAAACCCTGACAATTTTCTCTACTCTTTCCTACTTATTACAAATGCACAACAGGATAGGGGAAGAGAATGTGTTAATGGCTCTCAATTAATTTGCTAAATTTATATATACATCAACTTTAGCTACAAGGCTCTTTTTAATGGCTCATCATACATTATCAGAAATTACTTGCTCACTCTATCATCTATCTATCTATCTATCTATCTATCTATCTATCTATCTATCTATCTATCTATCATCTATCTATCTATCATCTATCTATCATCTATCTATCTATCTATCATCTATCTATCTCTATCTATCATCTATCTATCTATCTATCTATCTATCTATCTATCTATCTATCTATCTATCTATCTATCTATCATCATCTTCTATCTATCATCTATCTATCATCTACCTACCTACCTACCTACCTATATCAGGGCCCACCATGTCTACCTGAGTTTATTACATTAAGCAATAATGAGTATGATTCTTACCTAGTCCAATGGATAAACTTAGCCACTATGGTTAATAAGCTATGTTTTATGACAATGTGATGTGAATCCCAGGCAACTGTGGCTAACAGAATTATTAACAAAATGCCACTTTAGTCCAATGGGTTGAATCCTACCTATAAAGTCATAGGCGATGGGTTACAAAAATACAATACAATACAATACAACAGCAGAGTTAGAAGGGACCTTGGAGGTCTTCTAGTCCAAACACCTGCCTAGGCAGGAAACCCTATACCGTTTCAGACAAATGGCTATCCAACATCTTCTTAAAGACTTCCAGTGTTGGGGCATTCACAACTTCTGCAGGCAAGCTGTTCCACTGATTAACTGTTCTGTCAGGAAAGTTCTCCTCAGTTCTAAGTTGCTTCTCTCCTTGATTAGTTTCCACCCATTGCTTCTTATTTTACCCTCAGGTGCTTTGGAGAATAGTTTGACTCCCTCTTCTTTGTGGCAACCCCTGAGATATTGGAACACTGCTATCATGTCTTCCCTAGTCCTTCTTTCCATTAAACTAGACATACCGAGTTTCTGCAACCGTTCTTCATATGTTTTAGTCTCCAGCCCCTAATCATCTTTGTTGCTCTTCTCTGTACTCTTTCTAGAGTCTCTGCATCTTTTCTACATCATGGTGACCAAAACTGAATGCAGTATTCCAAGTGTGGCCTTACCAAGGCATTATAAAGTGGTATTAACACTTCACGTGATCTTGATTCTATCCCTCTGTTGATGCAACCTAGAACTGTGTTGGCTTTTTTGGCAGCTGTTGCACACTGCTGGCTCATATTTAAATGATTGTCCACTAGGATCCAAGATACCTTTCACAGTTACTATTGTTGAGCAAGGTACCACCTATACTGTACCTGTGCATTTCGTTTTTCTTGGTTAAGGTATTACTGCAGTTGAGCAAAAGTCTCCAAAATGGAAGGGGAAGGAGTCCCTGTGGAGTCATTGGCTAGTCATAGTGGGCAGTGCTCATCTCTGTTTCAAGGCCATTGAGCCTGTGGTATCTAAAAGCATTTGTGCCATTATGTGGCAAGCATGACATCACGGAACACTGTTACCTCCAAAATGGAAGACAAGGTGAAGAAATAGCAAATGTCCTCGTGCCACTGTATTCCATACTTCCATGGGGCAGTCTCAGACATGGTTTGGCAAATACAGAATTAAAAAAACAAGGCAAATTGGGTTGTGCATCTCTTAACTTGGCTTTTTGCCATTTCATTTGTCACTTCAAATACTGGAAGAAGATTTAGTGCATACCACAAAGAAGTTAATTTCATTAATGTATTGTTGTAAGGTCAGATGGCAGTCTGGCATTATGGTTGAACTTTGCTAGGCACTGTGTAAGCACATTTTCACACAGGCACACACACAGACTATAACCCCTAGAACTTGTAATACTTCAGTTATTCATACTTATTGATGTGAACCAAGGGCATTTTAGATTACAATAGATTAGCAGAGTTGGAAGGGACTTTGAAGGTCTTCTAGTCCAATCTCCTGCTTAGGCAGGAAACTCTACACCACTTCAGACAAATGGTTATCTAATCTCTTCTTAAAAATTTCCAGTGCTGGAGCATTTACAACTTCTGGAGGCAAGTTGTTCCCCTGATTAATTGTTCTAACTGTCAGGAAATTTCTCCTCACTTTTAAGTTGCTTCTCTCCTTGATTAGTTTGCACCCATTGCTTCTTGTTCTATTCTCAGGGGCTTTGGAGAATAGTTTGAGTCCCTCTTCTTTGTGGCAGCCCCTGAGATATTGGAACACTGCTATCATGTCTCCCCTAATCCTTCTTTTCATTAAACTAGACATACCCAGTTCCTGCAACCGTTCTTCATACATTTAAGCCTCCAGTCCCCTAATCATCTTTGTTGCTCTTCTCTGTACTCTTTCTAGAGTCTCAACATCTTTTTTACATTGTGGTGACCAAATTTGGATGCAGTATTCCAAGTGTGGCCTTGCCAAGGCATTATAAGTGGTATTAACACTTCACATGGTCTTGATTCTATCCCTCTGTTTATGTAGCCTACAACTGTGTTGCTTTTTGGCAGCTGCTGCACACTGCTGGCTCATATTTAAATGGTTGTCCATTAGGACTCAAAGATCCCTCTCACAGTTACTACTATTGAGCAAGGTATCACATATACTGTACCTGTGCGTTTTATTTTTCTTGTCTAAATATAGAACCTTACTTTTTTCACCATTGAACTTCATTTTGTTAGATAGTGCCAAATGTTCAAGTCTGTCAAGATCCTTCTGTGGAGTGTTGGCTATTCCTGCTACCTTAGTGTTGTCTGCAAATCTGATGACTTCCCCGTCTATCCCCTCATTCAAATCACTGATGAATATGTTAAAGAGTACTGGGCCTAAAACAGAGCCCCGGGGTACCCCAGTGCATAACTCCCTCCATGTAGATGTAGTTCCATTGAGAACTACATGTTGAGTGCGTTTGATCAGTCACTTACGAATCCATCTGGACACATTTTTCTATTTTATCTAGTAGCAGGTTATGGTCCATTTTATCAAATGCCTTATTGAAGTCCAAGTAAACTATATTGACAACATTCCTCTGGTCCACTAATTTTGTCACTTTGTCAAAGAATGCAATAAGATTAGTCTGGCATGGTCTGTTTTTGACAAACCCATATTGACTTTTGGTTATTTCTTTGTTTGCTTCTAGGTGTTTGGTGATTGGTTGTTTGATTATCTTTTCCAGAATGTTCCCTGGTATTGAGGTCAGGCTGATGGGTCTGTAGTTTCCTGGATCTATTTTTTTTCCTTTTTGAAGATGGAACTACATCAGGTCTTTTCCAGTTACCTGTTGTTCCAGGATCTTTGAAAGATATAGTTCAGTGGTTCTGAGAGTATATCCGCCAATTCCTTCAGAACCTTGGAGTGTTATCTATCTGGTTCTGGTGATTGAACTCATCTAGGGAAGACAGGTGCTCATTTACCATTTTGTTCCCTATTTTAACTTGTGTTCCTAATCTGTTTTTTGAGGTTGGGCTGTTTTTTCCCTTCGTGTAAAGACAGATACAAAAAATGAATTAAGTAGTTCTGCTTTCTCTCTGTTGCTTGTCACCTTCATGCTACTTTCTCCCAGCAATTGTTTCTTTGACTTTTTTCTTGTTTTTAACATATTGGAAGAAGCTTTTTTTGTTTGCTATTTTTTACCTTTGTTGCAAGCCTTTGTTCGTTGTGAGCCTTAGCTTTCCTCACTTCATCTGTGCAAACTCAGGCTATTTGCTGATATTCTGCCTTAGTTATGTGCCCCTCTTTCCATTTTTTATACTTGTCCTTTTTATCATTCAATTTTTCAGAAAGTTCTTTATGCAGCCATGCTGGTTTCTTTTGAGAGCTGTTATTTTTCTTCTTCATTGGTATAGTGCTAGACTGGGCTTTTATAATCTCACTTTTTAAAATTTCTCAAGCTTCTTGAGTTGTTTTCCCCTTGAGGATTCTCATCCATGGAATTCTTCACAAGCTCTAAGTTTATTGAAATTAGCTCTCTTCAAGTCCAAGACTCTAGTTTGACTTTGTTCTATTGATTGTGCTTGCATTATGTTGAATTCCAATATTGCATGATCACTCATCCTCAAGATTCCTGTAGCTTCAACACTTTCTATAATTTCATCTCTGTTAGTGAGAATTAAGTCCAATGCAGCTGATTCCCTTGTTCCCTTCCCTACGTTTTGGAAACAAAATTGTCTGCTAAGTTTGCCAGGAACCTGTTTAATCTTCCACTTGGTGCAGAATTTGTCTCCCAGTTGATATCAGGGTAATTAAAATCCCCCATTAGTATTGTGGTGTGCTTCCTATATACCTTAGCTAACTGACTAGCAAAAAGTTCATCTATTTTCTCTGTTTGGTTGGGTGGCCTATAGTCGTGATAGTGAACCTATGGCACGTGCACTGGATGTGGCATGCAGTGCCCTCTCTGTGGGCATGCAAGCCGTCACTCCATTCAGGTTCACCATGCATGAGTGTGTGCCTCCCACCAGCCAGATGGTCTTCAGGTCTCTGCCGCACATGCATGCATGGGGGGAGCATGCGGGGGGGCATGCATGCATGCATGTGTGGGTGTGGGACACCTGCGGGGGCATGTGCATATGTGCAAAGGTCAGGGTGCATGTGTGGGGCCTTGCGCACATGCACAGTGGCTTTGCACAAATCGCATTTTGCAGGGTTTGCATGCTTTGGGCACTCGGTCCGGAAAAGTTTAGCCATCACTGGCCTATAGTACACCTATGACAATGTCATTTCCCCCTCTTTTAAATTGACCCAAATGCATTCCAGGCAGTTTTCATCATTGTTGTGCTCTATTTCTGTAAAGATGTACTAAATCATTTAAAAGCATCACAACAGACACAGTAATATAGTGATTACTTTCAGAAGTGTAATTACTTTTCCTTTTCAAAAAGCTAATCTCAACATTAATACTCTGCCTTGCTTTAGCATCAAAAGAGCAAGATTCAATAATGACAAGTATTTGATGAAAATTCTGTTTGATATATTTACATAACTTTTTTGCCTCCAATCAAATTATTAAAAACAGAAGCATGGCTGTGACCAGTGTAGTCTTCTAGCTCTCTGAAGTTGGCAATCCCCAGAGCTCATTGTAACAGCATTGCCAAAAAGACATTAAGAGTTGTTAACCTAATTTTGCAAAGCTTCTTCTCCACTAACATTTTATTGCTAACTAAGGCATACAAAACCTTTGCCAGACCAATTCTTGAATACAGCTCATCCGCCTGGAACCCACACTGTATATCAGACATTAACACAATTGAGCGGGTTCAGAGGTATTTCATGAGAAGAGTACTCCACTCCTATACTCACAATAGAATCCCTTATGCCACCAGGCTTGAAATTTTGGGCTTGGACAATGTGGAACTGCACCGCCTGAGGTCCAATCTAAGCATAGTACACAAAATTGTCTGTTACAACGTCTTGCCTGTCAACTACTTCTTCAGCTTCAACCACAATAATACACAGGCAAGCAATCAATAAAAACTCAAGGTAAACCACTTCAAACTCGACTGCAGAAAATACGACTTCAGCAACAGAGTGGAGAACACCTGGAATGCTCTACCCGACTCCGTTGTTATAGACTCAAACCCTCACAGCTTCAATCTCAAACTACTTACCGTGGACCTCACTCCATTCTTAAGATGTCTGTAAAGGGGGCTTATATAAGCGCACCAGCGCGCCTATCGTCCCTGTCTTACTGTCCCCATTTATCTGTATTTACTTCCTTTGTTCATGCTTATATTCATAACTATACGTGCTATTGTATACATGTTTGACAAACAAACAAATAAATAAATCCCTGGTTTGTATTATCTTTTCTCTCTCATCTGTCTAATCAGCAGCAGTGATTTTACAGCCTCAGGTATGAAAGCATGCATTCAGACTGACGCCGTACAAAGAAGCAAAATATGTGTCTTGCCATGTTTTCATTTTTTTAAGGGGAAATAAGTGGGTGAGTAAGGATTTAAAGTAGGTAGCGCCAGGTCCCACATTTGGAAAGAGCTGGGATTTTGTTTTTCTTATTTTTTTTCTTTTTCTTTTAAAATTATATCAACTGTAGTTTAAGGCTACAATGCCGATTTTGTTCCTACTTCCCCCCCCCCAAAAAAAAAACACAAACAGAGGGAAAGAATTTTGCCAGTTATTTTTATGGAGCTTCGGAGATGCAAAATTCAAGGGTCATGTGGATCTTCAAGCTACCCATCTCACTGTAAAGTCTTAAAGCATGATACATTCTTTTTTAAAAAAAACCACATGAACTCCTTGCCACATTTTTTCACAGTGCAGTTAATTCACTGGAAATGCACTTGGCTCCGAATTAGGAAACATCTCCCCTCATGTTTTCCCTCAAGAGTAGTTAATCAACTGTAAATACATTTGGACAAAACCCAGTTTTCCTAGGGTTTGCATTGCAGATCTAAACAAATGCCTTATGCAAATCACTTAATATACTATCTTTTTTTCTCTGTGTTAATTGTACCACACCCACCTTTTAGCGCAACACGTATATGTATAAAAGAAGATGAGTCTCATGGCAAATGTTGCTCTGAAAGCATTTATTGATTCTTTCCCTGAAACATAATTCACCATTCTGTAAAGAAGTACTTTGGGGAATGATGATGCAGGCAATGAATAAGTCACCCTGGCAATTGGGTAATAAATAACAACTGGCCCATTTTCTCTACAATTCCTCTCTCACTCCCCATCAGTGTAACATGAAGAACTGACAAACCAGATAGTTTCAGAATCAGAATATATTTAATAGAGAGTAAAATTAGAAGCAAGTTGAAATAAGGTTGACAGCAACTAAGAAAGGGGTGTGGGTGGATATTTAATATTTCATTAAGACAAACTAGAACTTGTGATCTGCATCACTGATAGTTTGGGAATTTGTGTGCTAAGAAGATAATACAAATGCTTAAGAATATTTTTTCTTACCTAGGATAATCCATCTTTTGTTTCCACTTCATTTGTTCCTACTGTTTAACAACAGTTAATTCCCATTTTCTATAGAATATAAAATTAAGGAAGTTGTTGGGATAGGAAATCTGAACAGTTATCAAAGAGGAATGTATGTCTATAAATTGAACATTTTTTTAGTTATACCAAAACACTGCATAGGTTCAAGCTATACGATACCCAGTTGGTCACACCCACCCAGTCAGCCACGCCTACCCAGCCCCACCCAAGGTCAACCACAGCCCTGATGTGGCCCTCAATGAAATTGAGTTTGACACCCCTAGCCTACAGAATATCCTGAGCTTATTTCTAAGGTGAAAGCCATGGGTTGCAAACTGTAATAATTGAGATCATGAAACCTACTGAAGATAACATCAAACATCACAACATCAATCAAATGAGTATCTCTCAAAATATAGCTTGATATATTTTATGAAGCTTTAGTTAACTCTTAGAACTCATTTAAAGTGAAGCATTCTAAAAAATAATGAATCTTCAAAACCTATCCACCTGTTTTTAGAGGTTCATAAGATTTCTTGGGTCTAGTGGCTTATGGGAAAGCTTGCTCCATTCATAAACCCAGTCAAAATCAGAAATTGTTCCGTTACTGTGAAGCTTGGGAAAATGAGCAATCTGGCATATAAAATGTTCACCTCTCAACCTGCCCAAAGCTGGAAAAGCCGTGTATGTTCCAAAGAACGGAGAAACAAACAAGCATTTCCTTCTAAAGGCCAAAGCAGGACAATTCTGACCAGCCCCGCCCAGCCTCTGAACAAATCAAAGTTCCAGGAGTTCGAAGATTTGTAAAATCTCCCTCTATTTCTAATTCTGTGCAAATAATAATAATAAAATGAATTGCTTATATTAAATAGTTAACAATTCCATTCTGCAGGCAAACACAAAGGAAAAACACACTGACTGTTCAAGGTGGAAAAAGTCTACAACTGAGATGGAATCTTCCCAGCATTTTTATTTTCCATTTTTAATGACTCACAGGAAAAGAGAATCTATTTGTATCTTCCAGATTTGGCAACTTAAAAAATAGTCAGGGACAGTTGAACACTGAAGCTTATTTGAAAACTCCAAGAATGGAAAAAGTACCAGAATGTATAGGATTTTCTACGAAGTATTCCTGGAAAATGATGGGAATTGTAGTCCACTATATATGAAAATACATTCTAAAGCATAAATAATAAAAAGACCATTTCTTTATATTAATCATTCTGAGACATTTTAAAAACTACATAAACAGAGTTTAATAAGGATCTGGCCGTTTTGTGGAAAAGAAGTACACACTAGTCTAACAAAGTAAAATATACTGATTTGAATAAACTGATTTCTTTCATGGTATATTTCTTTCAGTGATAAATAATTAGAATTTCCTTTCATAACTTAAGATGAAAATCAAAGAATGTTGTTTGGTGGAGGGTTTTGTGGAGGGAGGGTGATATGCCATAAAATTATCATTGACATTTTAATTAAAATAAAGAAATGTATGGAAGAAAAACAGGGCACTTCCCGTAACGTTCAGCGGTGGGTGCTCTGTCATTCTTTGAAAAAATCTTACTAAATTACCCAAGCACTCACTAGGCAGAACAGCTATAATTCATTGTTCCTGTAATGTAGTCGATATCTATCATTATTTTAATTAAACTGAATCTTAATTCATTATCTTCACTTTGATATACCTTGTTATTTTTATCATAACGATAGCATATTATCGTAGCTATCAGAGCTTTAAAAGAATTTTTCTGTAAAAGAGGTCATCAATACTTGGATTGTTTATCAAAAATTCAGCTATAACTTGTTTAAACACTTTTCCTTAGAAACAAGAATTGTAATAGCACACAATTTCCTAACTAGCTACATCTTTTGCATTCCGAAAACCTAAATTATGTATGTCTTTCATTATTTAATTTAGAAATATGCATCCAGAAGTTTAGGGCCACATGTACCCTATCCTGAAATGCTTGGGTGTGGTCCCAGAGACCTCCAAAGTTGTTAGTGAATTCTACTTTTTAATATGACAGAAAATAGAAACTAAATACATGATTGCACACTGATCACACCCACTTTTACTTACATTTTTACTAAAAGGAAATTTTAATTTTTGTACTCATCCCACAGTTCTCCAAAACCAAAGTCCTTGCTTCCAAACTGGAAATAGCTGTGACTTGCAGGATATTTATCTTGATTTCATAAATCTTTTTTCTTCTTTGGCGTATTTGTACAACTTCTACAGAAGTTAATCAGAAACATATATCTGAATTTAGTTGTGTGCACCAAGGAATATCCCAATCTTGCAATGTGCTTAGGAAAGAATATTATTCTGTCAAATATTTTGCTTCTAGCATACTTTTCTTACAGAAATATTCCTTTTATTTATTGTAAGTGATTCATGATTTCTGAAAATAATAAATATTAGAATTATTTTTGGAGGGGAGAGATTAATGCCAGTTATCATCCAGTTTTCAGAAAAGCTGCTTCTTAATGATTTTCTAAATTATGAGAATTATTTGCCACTTATAAAAGCCCATTTTTCCCTAATATTGTTATACTGAATTCTGTTCATATTGAATACAATAGATAAGATAATTTTATTAGAGATTATTAATTACTGTTTTTATCAATTGGAATCTCTGTAATTATTACACTGCGGCCCAGATAGATGGCAACACCTCGCTGGCTGTTGTGAACCATAAGGTTGGACTTAATTCCAGAAGTTAGAAAACAACAGACCCACACATTCAAGACAAAGAAGGGAAAGCAAACAACTTTCATACTGTAGCTAAGACTAGGTCAAAGGCATATCCTTGAAGTCATCAGGAATTGACACTGGGTTGTGATTTGTTACTTTTTATACCCATAATAATTTCTACTGGCTCTTTTTTTATCTTCAAAATTTTTAGTAATGTAGAATTTTGAACACACACACACACACACACAGAGTATATATAATCTCTTAGTGGCTAATACATCTGCCTAATATGTAATACAGCCCAGGTTCAAATCCCAGTAAGAGTATGGCTAGCTGATGAGAGCTAAATAGCTTGAAATAGATCTATACTAGTCTCCCTTTATTTATTTATCATCACAAATACAACATATATATATATATATATATATATATATATATATATATATATATATATATATATATATATATATATATATATATATATATATATATATATATATATATATATATATATATATATATATATATATATATATATATATATATATACAAATGTACACACACAAATACATGCATACACACACACACACTTTTTTTTAAATGTAAAAGGTTAAGGAAAAGTATATCAGTAATAATCTAAGAATCCCTAAAGCAGCATGTGCTGGCTTCCACTTCTAACTATTATGGCAAACAGCTGGCACAATGTGGTTTTCAAGCTGTATTAGGTTTACTTGGCTTTATTGTGCAACAATATCTTCAAAGGGCCATATCAATCACTAAGCAATTAGCATATTTTTTATTAAATACTATAAAATAAGGACAGTGTGATGGCTCAGTGGTTAAGACACTGGGCTTGTCAGCTGGAAAGTCAGCCCCAGGTTCAAGACCTAAGTGCCACATGACAGGGTGAGTTCCCATCCTTGTCCCAGCTCCTGCCAACCTTGCAGTTTGAAAGTATGCAAATACGAGTAGATAAACAGCAATCTGTGACATCATGCTGGCCATATGATGGTGGAAGTCTTTGGACAGTGCTGGCTCAATGACCTTGAAATGGAGATGAGCATGCCCCCTATAGGCGGCAACAACTAGTGGAGTAAAATCCGCAGGGACTCCTTTACCTTTTCCCATAAAATGGCACTGAAGTACATACATATTTATGTGCAATATATGCAGAAAGGTATCCTTGTAGCACAGATTTTCACTGAGGAAAGCTATGTATCAATTCTGGAAAATTCTTTGAAGGTCTAAGAGGACACCATAAACCTATCTATCTACACACAGTCTATCAAAACATCTCATGAGTTAAAAATCACACAGTTAACAAGTTACTAAGTTATTCCTGGATCTATATCTCAATTTTCCTTTTTCTCTCTGCAACAAGATTCCTGTGGGAATGACTGCTACTCAAAGCCAGGCACAGAATGACACTGAATGTGAGACCTATCTCAGCCATCTTAAATCACTACACCACATTGACTCTTTACTTAAATGTATACATAATTTCTTACTTAAAACATATAAAGAAAATTAGTAGAAAAAGACCATTGTTCAAAGATTCCATTAGCCTCAACTGGGTAGAAAATATGTCTCATAAAATCAATAATTTACTCAGATATATTAAGAAACATACAACAAAATGCAAAGCAATTCAGACAGTTTATTTTAGTGTTAGAGCATTACTTTCTAGAATACATATAAATCAGAATTTATTTAAGAAAAAAACGCTTCTAAATAACTTAATAATGTAACATCCTGTTTAACACCCCCATCCTAAGAATACTCAACTCTTCCCTGTATAAGAAACTGCATACACACAGCCTACAGAGGGCACTGTTGTATCAGTTTTAGAATATTTTGGGTTCTGTACTGATCTATAAAGAAGGATCTGTCAAAAATATCCAATTCACAGAATATGAAAGATGAAAATGTAATAAGCTTATCCCATTTGTAACAAACCAAGATTTTCTAAGGACAATTGGATTTGAGAAGAAAATATAAACTTTGCAGCAGCCTGCTGACTATGCCACTATGGTATATATTAAGTAGAATAATTTCTGGTAGTTGGTCCATTTAAAAAAGATAATTTAATCAGAGAACCCACACTCGTCACAAATCAGTTTCACTAAAATCCCATGTTGTGATCAGCAGAAATAACATGCATGTGCAAATTCAATTCTATCACTAGGAACAGGGCATTAACGCTTACAGGTTTGGTTTCAAAAGACTAATTCTGTTCTTCCAACTTTGTAGATATTAAAAACAGTAAGACATTGTAACTAGAAATATAGATATAAACTAGCCAAACTTAAGTTTTCAAAAAAGAAACTTGCTATAAATAACATTATAGCATGTTACCAAAAAATATTATTTTTAAAAATGTTCACATAATATTACAATGAAGAGATAATGGCTTATTTTATGTATTAGTAAATGTAATACAAAGATCCCATATTTGATTACAACAGGCCATAATTTGGATTACAAAAACAGGAAATGTAAATTACCTTCATCACATTAATTAAACTTGTTATCTATGGGAAATGAATGTATTTGATGTATTATCAAAATAGGAGCAATATTCAGAGGCTGTTCTTTTTCTCTGTATGAACCTTTTGTCTGTAGCATGCTTAAATTAATACTTCAATTTCATTTACTTCAACAGGGCTTTAAGCATGTGTAATTTGAGCTCTGCAATGTAATACTACAAGCTGGTTGGAAACGAAATGAAAAAGAAATAGTATTTTTCATTCATATATTTCTATTGTTTAATAAGGACATCCTATATATAATTTGAAAGTTCCCTTAGCTACTCCTGCCTCATAAAAAGAAAAGTGTTTTTAGTTCCTTTCTTGACACTATTATTTTCAAGACTTGCTAATTTCAAAACTAATTTTCACAATTCAGCATCTTCAGTGGATCTACACAGGGTTCAGTTCTAAAATGACTTGATCAAATGTAAAGGGTTTCCAAAAGTGTTTTTATAATGTATATATTGCCCTTATGACTTAAGCTACAACTGCTTCTCAAATACATGGTTTACTGAAACTAAATCCACTCCTGTGTCACAGTAAATCCAAGAAAAACGTTTTGATAAGTGACTTTAAACAGTTCTGAAATTTTTAACATACTTCCCATTAATTTTAAAATGTGATTGCTGTAAAGATTATTAAAGTAAATTATAGATTTCATTTTTGCAAAAAAATAAAATAAAAATTTCAACAAGATCCAATAGTGGCTGTGTAGCAATATTAGATTTTAAGTGATAATTAGAAATCTACTGGCTACTAGAGAAGTATGGATTATTTTTATGAATATACAAATACTTCATTTAAAGTGGTAGCATTCTTAATGGAACATTAAAGCAAAATGATTTGTAAATATTACAGTTAATTAATGCTCATTTTGCATTTAGAAAGATGACACGATCTTCTTAAGAATAAATATACTATTTCTTTCTGAAGTCTTGCCAAACTGAACTAGGTAAAGGTTAGATTTAATGACTAATAAACAGACTTTAAAGGCAAAATGAAAAAAAATTCAGGGACTGATCAGCTTCCAATTAGTGAAGCTTAACTTTTAAACAGGAAGATGTTTGAAAGGAATGAGTACAATTGGAAACCCATACTTCACATTCTGCAATATCCCTGATAAAGGGAGGAAATGTGTGTTTATCAATGTGTAGCAAGTTTGACGTCCTGTAAACAATGCCTTATTTGCCCATTTTCAAATACATGTGAGAGAATCTTATAGATCCAGAATGCTACATTCATCAAGCAAGGCCACATTAGAATAACGTGGCAGGGGAAAATTAAGAAAATCTGGCAATCAGAGTCTTAGGACTGATTAGGAAAAGAAACCAAGGTTTCCTAGTCATCTTTCATCACTAGTTTTCCTTTCTATGCTTATTCAGAAGAAACACAACTGGTTGCAATTCCATATACCCAATAGAGACAAATTCACATAAGAATATTTACATAAAATGTCATACTTATCCCAGTAAGCAGCTACTTTTTTGGAGGGACAGGGACAGGAGCCAGTCTGGGAAAGTATTCCCCAGGAAAATGATTCCAATTCAGTTTATTTTCAAATAAGATTAAATGTATCCTTATAATACTTTTGGAAAATGATGCAAAACCACTCAATCTAAAAGCAGTATCCAACTAAGAAGATAGCAACCATCTTTTAGCCTCTTTCAATTCCCTCCCAGAATCACTTTCAATTTCTCCCGCCCCAATTTTTTATTACTGCCTCTGGTTTCTTAGTCCCAGGTATAACTAACTTTAGATGAGTCTGCTGGGTCTGTCCAATACATTCAAACCAAGGTACTTTGCAACATGTAAAAGAAAAAAGTACCCCTTTTCAAATAATTAAAACGAAGACACCTCTTTATAAGTTTGCAAATTGCTTCAAAGGCTGTTTCTGTGATCTCTTTATTCATACACTTTATCAAAAGCATTGCGACCCCATGGACAACATTCCTCCAGGTCTTCATGTCTCTACCATCGTTTGGAATCCATTTAAGCTCATGCCTACTGCTTTGGTGACTCCATCCAGCCATCTCATTCTCTAATACAATCATTCCCAGTATTAGGCTCTTCTCCAGTGAGTCCTTTCTTCTCATTAGTATTTGAGATTCATCTTCAGGATCTGGATTTCTAAATAGCAGTCAGGGTTGATCTCCTCTAGGACTGACCGGTTTCATCGCCTTGCAGCCCAAAGGACTTGCAGGAATCTTCTCCAGCACCATAGTTCAAAGGCCTCAATTCTTTGAAACTCAGCTTTTCTTATGGTCAGTGGCACACAGAATTATAGAAAACAACTAATGTACCAGTTTGTGTTAGTTGAACCTACTGTAAATTCAAAGCTGCACAAGAAGTCCTTAACATTATGACCACAATGAAGGCCAAATTTCTGTTGCTAAGTGAGACATTTATTAAGTGAATTTTGCCCCAACCTTTCTTGCCACAGTTGTTAAGTGAATGGACATGTTAAGTTAGTAAAACAGTTGTTAAGTAAATCTGGCTTTCCCATTGAATTTGCTTGTTAGAAGGTCACAAAAGGTAAGCCAATGACTTCAGAACATTGTAGCCGTCATAAATAGGAGTCAATTGTCAAGTGTCTGAATTTTGATCACATGAATTTTGATCAAATGGGCTGGACTTCAACACTTATAGTCAGGACCATCTTGAAATGGCTATTCCACTATTCCAAGGATCAATTTATTGTGTTTTCCTCAAAATAAGACATGTCCTGAAAATAAGACTTAGCTTGATTTTTGCTTGTGTGCCCAATATAAGCCCTACTCCTCAAAATAAGCCCTAGTTAATACCCCACCCACTCCATTGCACCTGGTTGCATTGGGTGGGGGCAAGGAGCAAGGGTAAAAATCAAGCTAGGGTGGGGGATTAGAGCTGCTCTATCTTCGGACAGTTGCAGCCAGGCGTCGCACACTCTGACAGTGGCCTCGCCTTGCTGGCCTACTTCTTCTGCGGCCACTTGCCACTGCTTGCATGCATCACCCCCCCTGCCACCTCCATTTTGCTGTCAGAGGCCTTCAGGAAAGGCCTCTACAGCCAAAAAACCAAGTTCCGGATTGACACGCATGGTGCCCCCTGACCTCCATTTAACCATCACAGAGTCTGTCAGAGCTCGTTTCTCAGCTGCAGAGGCTTTTCTGACAGTGAAAGGGAGGCCGGGGATGCTTCGTACAAGTGACAGTAAATGGCCGCAGAAAAAGTGGGTCAGCAGTGGCCACATGGGGCTCCTGCTGGGCAGAGCTGTTGGTGCTGCTGCTACAAGGTGAGACAATGGAAGACATCCCCCAAAATGTGACCTGGTGCCTCTTTTTGAGGTAAAATAAAATAAAATAAGACCAGGTTTTAATTTCAGGGAAACATGGTACTTGATAAAAATCTATAAATATTTCTACAAATTATAGTCACACTGAACATAATGAACAGAGACATAAAGGATTCAAATAAATTATTACTATTCAGTAGAAGTTCATTATAATAATGAGAGACTAAGTAGAAATGAAATGATTCTAGTGGCAATGTAAATGTGCCAAGTAGAGTATGTGAATGGATCTATAGTTGAGGAAACATCTTTTAAAAGTTCTGTTTTAAAAGATAATAGGCTTATAATAATATATAAGCAGGTAGACAATCAGTAACAAAGTAGGATATTAGCACACACATTTTGACTCTATATATCTCTTGTCCCATGTAATTGGGCAAAGGAATAAACCATGTTTCATCTTAATACAAAAAATATCATCTACTACTGATAAAAATGTAAATTATAACTATGTTCCCATTCAAAACATATCATCATGCAACAATTAATACATTCTTAAGAAATGTGTTTCATAAGACTTCCACATATGCACATCTTGGATTCATTTTTGGAACTATAGGATCAATGGCACAACCAACCAATTGAAGACATTTGTTCCTGATCTACTGCCCAACTGAAGATGTCAATCTTATAATACAATACCAAACTGCCTTAAGAATTATATCTAAAATAAATCAGGAGATTAAATTAACAGTTTATCCATTAGGAGCACTGCACCAGAATATCATCTCAGATATGTATGCCAAATAGTATCTACTATACTTTCTAGAATTATTTAATCTAACAGAATAAAGTAAATGACTTAGCTATTAAAACAATACTAACGATAATAATACATGCACTGTATTTTAGATACATAATTAAGTTATTAAGTTCTATTATACTATAACAAGTCAATTCTTAGGAATGATCAAACTAATGGACGTTCAATGTTTTGGGGAAAATGGAAGGAAGATTAAAGTGCACAAAATTCAAGCGTGTATACTCTTATAACTGAATGCTTAGTATCTCTAATGTATGCATACTGTGAGGATATGTGCTGGTTCAGCATACTATCTCAGTGCTACTTAATCCATCTTGTGAATATTTGTATTTGTAGAGTTGTCCCACTTGGTTGTAGGATCACTTTGTTTTGCACTGGTTTTCAGTTCAAGGAGTAGTTACCAATAAGTAATGACAAGTTTAGTTTTTCATCTGGCATCTCAATACTGATTGAGGCTAATACTAATTAGGGCTGAGAAGGTGTGACAGGTCCAAGGCCTTCTATGCCTAAAATCTCCCTGTTTCTAGTGCAACATTTAACCAACATAGCACATTAGCTATGTTCTTAAATATGGATGGATGGATGAATGAATGAATGGATGGATGAGAGAGCAGGAGGGAGTTTTTACAGTCATACTATTCAAATCTAGAAACCTATCCCAAAAGATCTTGCCCACTACTACCTTTACTCTTATTTTTCAGCACCAAGTAAAAGTACACTTTTTCAGTATGTTTTACAACAGAGTTTAGTATTTTATAGTTCTAGAAAATGTATTGACTTTACAGATGCTGTAAAGTTATTAATTTTATTATGTCTAGAATAGTTTTACTCCACTTTGGAACTTTTAATGAACACTGCATTAGGTTTTATTTAAATAAATCAGTGTTTCAAACTTTGCAAAGATCTTTATCAATTTTTTTTAAAAAGACAAACGGCAAGATGGCTCACTCTGAATTATAGCCAGATTTCCATTAGTAACTTTTCATATCTGATTATTAAAGGTAGATTGTAAGACTAGTATAAGTCCAAAGGACTCTTGGGATGTTATAAGAATCTAAGGACTAAAACAATTTTGTTTCAACTCCTTCAACTTCCAACTCAAAAGAATTACATTTTTGAGCAACAACAACTGCAAATTTATGACACACTGCAATAATTATTTCCCAAATATGAATACAAAAAAAAAAACATTACTTCAATCCGATTTCTGTAATTTGTTGGCATCTTCCAGATAAGTATTATGTCAGTTCTCATAATCCTTAATTGGCAGAGCCAAAACTAGCTCAGATTAGTGCACAATGTGTGAACCCTGCAATTGTGTCAGCTGGCTTATCTTCATTAAAGGTTTCTAACCAAATGCTGGATGGCTATTTCTCAGGGAAAAGGAACACTCTAAGAGGCTGTCTGAATATACTGCACTCACATCTAGATCATCAATTCTTAAGTGCAAATACCTGCCCATAGAAAAAAAATGAAAATCTTTTTCCTTCCTTCCTTCCTTCCTTCCTTCCTTCCTTCCTTCCTTCCTTCCTTCCTTCCTTCCTTCCTTCCTCTTTCTTTTTCTTTCTCTTACTTACTTTCCTTTTCTTACCTCCTTCCTTTCTTTTCTTCCCTCCCTCCCTTCTTTTCCTTTTTCTTCCTAATCCCAAATTCTTGTTCTTATAAAGTAACCAATAACGTACTGAGGTAGGCAAGTTTTCAAGTGCAATTTTAGAAGTGCTTTAAATGACTTCAGCTGTAAAAGCATGGTTACTGAATGACTTTCATAAATGCAATTGATTCCATATATTTATATCTTTGAATTTTCTTTCAGTGAAATTAATATCTACTTAGAAAAAAAAACACATCACTTATTTAGTCCAAGACAACTTGATAACATCTCTTTCAACTATAGTTATAAATATCATGCACAAACTTCCAAAGCAGAAGTTGTCAAGATTTAACATTAGCATTAATTTATGTCATAACTGACTGTTATCCTCCAGATAATAACAATGTATTCAGTCCTTGCTGTCTGGAAGAAAATGAAAAGCAAGTTTGTCCTACTATTAATCATTTAATTTAATTGATCAATAATACATTTCCTTTCCTCCCCCTCCTACCTCAGCCAAAAATAATCTTCTGGCATGGAAAAAGTTAGAACAATTCTCTAAGAACTATATTGTGTATTAAAAATAATGATACTACAAATTTTCAAACCCTATGCCTTAAACAATAAGCAAACTTCAATGCATTCAGTTTTAAGTCAACAACAAGAAAACTTTTCAAGAGACATCTTACACTATACAATGGCACTGGGGCTAATTTCAAATAAAATATTTCTTAAAAGCTAAAATAATGGAGGTCTTCACTGCCCAAGCATGGGCATCCTGTAAGTTTTCAGGTCTTTGGGGGAGGGGTGCTTAATTTGTTTATTTAATTTTAGATTCTGTCACTCTATTAAAAATAGGTGAGCTGTCATCCTACCTGGTGCCAACTCCTACCTCATATTATTACTACAACTTTCTCATCCCTTTGGAAATGGATTAGTTTGAGCTACTCTCCATCATGAAAGTTAAAAAGACAATGTTTTCAAACAGGACAGAGCTCTGCGTTCTTCTAGCCACAGTTTCCAAAGCTTTCACACACATGTAATCATTTCTATACCTACATCTTACTTTCATGAAAAAGTGGTGGTTGTTTTTATCTCTTGCACACAAACTGTCTTACACAAATGTTTCACTTGATCTATGTGACCTGATAAGAATGCATTTTGCATGTAACATAAAAGATATATTAACTTCTTTTCCATGAAGTTTCTCCATTGCTTACTGGATATGCTTATTAAGGATCCTCTGGTAAATTCAAAGGTAAAGCTGGAACAATCTTGAAGCCATTGCTTTAGAGCAAAGCAAACTTGTGCTCAATTGAAATCTCTTTTTCAGAACCTCTATGGAACCAATCTCACTAGGATCAGTACTTCTATCCTCATTATGCCTTGTGTTGCTATTTTTGCAGTGAGGTATTGTACACTTAATTTAGCAAGCAGCCAAGAAAGAGATTCAGAATAAATGGGAGAAAAAAATAAAGATGCCCAAGTTTGTTTCATCTATGAGTTTGCTTCCACTGTACACATAGAATACCACACGTAGCATTAAAGCTTTTGTTTTGTGTGTAATATTTAGCTGATGCTTTTTCAGACTGTTTATTACAGCAGAGGTTAAATGCCTACACTGCAGTCACAGGAGACTCACAATTTCCAACACATTATCTCAGTCATTGCCCTACAGTAATTATTTGTGGTAATAAAGCTAAACACCAAACCAGAAAGAAACAAAATAATCCAGGAGGATAAGCTGTAGCCACAGGTATCCAATTCAGAAATGTTTAAATTTGGAGTGAACAACCTTCTGGTGGCCTCATTTTTCCACCTACATTTCTGTTCAAAGCAATGGTCCATTTCCTTCAACCAGTGTGCATGCTAAAAATATTCTGCTGAGATCCATAACTGATCTCTCTGTACTTGGGTGCCTGTTAAACACACCATTGTTCTAAAAAGGAAATCCAAGTTTAGAAACAACATAAGAATTATTATATTCCTAGTTATTGTTGAAAATCTTCTAAGTATAATTTCTCCATTAGAACAAAAACAATAAGCATCCTATTTGAAATTCATCCACCAACTTTCAGACCAATCGTCACGATTGTCTCATCTATTCCAGGAGGGATATTTATATGAGAAATCATCCAGTAATACAGAACCTCAAATTCTAAGCAATATACATATAAAACAATCTGTTTTTATAGAGACTACAGTAATTAAGATTTCTAATTATGACCCACTTATTTAAAATGGTAAAGAGATATTTTTTTTTACATTTTAATCAGTATTTTCATGTTAAAGGTCTATGGAGCTAGTATAAAAATATCCAGTCAATTGCATCAGTCAAACAATTCATTATATATAGGGGAGCTTAGATGTCTAAATCAGTGTTTCTCAAACTTGGCGACTTTAAGTCCTGTGGACTTCAACTCCCAGAATCCCCCAGCCAGCATAGCTGGCTGGGGAATTCTGGGAGTTGAAGTCCACAGGACTTAAAGTCGCCAAGTTTGAGAAACACTGGTCTAAATGGAGCCTTCTATCTATATTGCATGACCAAATCAATCCAAAAAGAGGCAAATGGAAGAGTCTAACATACTGTATATATGTAGAAACATTCTTTCTAATTAAGCACATGGGGCTATCTTTCTTTGCAGAATCCTTAGAAGTCTTTATTTTTTATAACTCGCTTTGAGTGCAATACTGAAAATATTTAAAGCTTCTTGAATTATTCTCACATCTAATCATATTACTAGAAGGAAACATGATACCAAGTGACTCACTGTTGCTCATTCCAATAAGCCATGGTTTACATTATATCACCTCATGTCAGTAATGTTTTCTATCTTCTAAAAGTGCTATTCTGGTAATTC
This sequence comes from Natrix helvetica, assembly GCF_964273705.1. Taxonomy (NCBI): domain Eukaryota; kingdom Metazoa; phylum Chordata; class Lepidosauria; order Squamata; family Natricidae; genus Natrix; species Natrix helvetica. The sequence continues at coordinate 66,213,379 of NC_138548.1, forward strand.
AGTGTATCCACAATTATGCTTTAAATAAATAATACAATGTAACGAATAAACTCTGTTCTTTTTTGTTTTACTTTAAAATGTATGGGCTGTTAACATAGAAACTACAGTTAAGTACAAAAAAAAGTACAAAACATCAATTGGGCACAAGAAAAAATAATATATCAGCAGTGTAAAATCTGGAACATGTTGGATCACCATACCAATGTGATGTATTTCTTAGCATAAATTAATAAATACTTTTTATAGCAATAATGGGATATTTAACCTGAAGCAGGAAGTAACAATAAAGAGCAGAACAAGCTATAAATAAAGGCCACTTCTTCCAGGTTTATTTTCTACTGGAAACTGAATATATTGCAAAAGTACAGATCCTTATACCAGAATAGGCGATTCTAGGCTTGATGTAGATAGGTTTAATCCTTATATTTAAAAGAAGAAATTGCCATACAAAATACCTTGACAAGTTTCAGAAGCTGATAAAGATCTTCCACTTCATCACCTTCACATTTTGTGTAGATGCTGCCTGTATTAACGCTGGTACCTTTAATCGTGTGACGGTAGAGAGGCAAGCCCATTGCTTCAGCATATAATTCTATGGCTTGATGGCCCACTGTTTGATACATGTAACTGTCCAATTCATCAAATCCTTCTGAAAGGCAAACAAAGCATTTCTACATTATTGAATGTACAGTCAAGAACATTACTCCAAATATATATTAAACTAAACACTCTTTACAGCCCTCCTTTTTTAAAAACTCCTTTTATACAATAAAAATATCTTCTACCCCCAATTTCGTTTCAATTACTCCCAAATGCAAAACAGAGAATAATACTGAAAACACCCCAAGCATCTTAAAAATGAATAAATTTTATCAACTATGGTCACAGCTTCCCTGTGCATGGAGATTGTTTTTTAACATGCACCAACAAAAATTCATTCTCGTATTAGGAGTCAGCCCAGGATGTCATCATTCATTCGTTTCTTCCTTCCTTCTAAAAAATCGCTGACCTTTGTAAAAGTTATAATGGTATAAGTGCAGAAACAATCATGATTTAAAAAAAAACTGTTAAAAAAAATCCTAGAAGTTAACAGTGTCTGCTTGCTGCTGTTCTGACCCACTGAGTGGGACACCCCGCCACAAAGGCCAAAATTCTGTGACAAAGACCAGCAAGTTCATCACTTGCACTATAGCTTGACATAATAAGAATCATGAAACATTAAGAACTGCCCTTGAAGTTTTATTGCCCTGTCTACTTTGTAGTGCTCTCAAAGACAGCAACTATCATTTCTATTATTGTACAAGCCTTTTCTGAATCTTTCTGGCTGAAAGATATAAATGCTTTTAAGACTGAAATAATACTAAACAAACTGTTATAATAAGTCATCCTGAGGCACATCCTAAATAGGGGAAGATAACCTTACAGTACTCTATAAATTATGGGCTGGAATGAGTTTCCTTCAGACTACCACTAGTGCAAAAAAATTATTCAACCCACTTCAGACTTTTGGTAAGAGAAGTAGGAGATTGAGAAATAGGATAATCAACAAATTCATCAACTTCACCAGTAGGAAGGAACATCAGTAAAGTACCCTTGATCCACTAGTAAAAGCATCAGAAGTTTACAACAGCTGGAAGAATTCCTTGTATTCTTAGTAAAATTACCATGGATCCAAGCCACTAAAACTATGGGGCTCCAAACTTGGCAACTTTAAGACCTGTGGACTTCAACTCCCAGAATTCCTCAGTTAGCCATATTGGCTGGGGAATTCTGGGAGTTGAAGACCGCAAGTATTGAACTTGTCAAGTTTGGAGATCCCTGCACTAAAACAAATATTAATATTTCCATTTGATTAACCAAATTGTTCACCTGTTCTCTATGTGTACACCTCAGTACCTTCATACACCTTGATAAAAGATAAGCATGTTTCTCTGAGTAAACATGTATAGATATAGAGTTCTGATCAAAATATCATTAGATTTATCGCACATATCAAAGAGCTGACCCAAAGTAACCTATCCAGCTTTAATGCCCAAAAGAGGATTAGAACTCAGAGGCTCCCAGTTTCTAAATCAGTAATTTAACCATTACACAAAACTGGTTCTAAATTGTTATAAATATATTATCAATTTGGGGGGATACATTCAAATTCTTAGAAATCCTACATGTGTATGAAGTGTAAACACAAAATAATCTTAAACATCAGCAATGTTTTGTTTCAAAACATCACAAAAATACCCTCTAAATGAACTAATTTAATATTTATGTAATTTACTGCAACTTCCAATGCTATAATAAATCAAAGTTTATGACATCTCATGCACAATAACCCTTAAAATAATCCTGTAGCTTAAATGGCAACACTGGTGTTTCTGGTGAAGATTAATGTTTAAAACAAATGTAACACGGAGAACTGCAGTATATTATCCGAGCTTATTATCTCCTATAAACAACTTAGCCGGGGATATGAGTCTTACCCAGAGCAATTCTTTCCACAAAAACTTACTTTTTAAACTCGAAATTCTGTGTATATATATTCCCAAGCAAATTTAAAATTTGCAATACTTTTTACACTTGGTAATTATGAACTACACAGACATACCGTATTTTTCGAAGTATAAGACACACCTTTTTTGTTCAAAAAAGAGGCTGAAAATCTGGGTGCATCTTATACATTGAATGCAGCATTTTTTGCCTCCCGAAGACCCGCCCTTTCACCAAAATGGCCCTGCATACCCTTATGGAGGCTTTCAGAGAGCTCCTGGGCTAAGGAGGGCAGAAATGAGCAAAAAAGGGCCGCTTCCCCCCCCCCCCAGCCCCCAGCAGCACTCTATAAGCTTCCATAAGGCTATGCATGCCATTTTTTTTTTACAAAAAACGGGCCAGTTTTCACGAAAAACAGGCCGTATTTTGCTCGTTTTTGCCCCACCCCCACCCCCCAGGAGCACTCTGCAGCCCCCCCCCCAAGGCTATTCATGCCTTTTTTGGGGAGAAAAAACGGCCCATTTTTGGGAGGTTTGCAAAGTGCAAAATCTATTTTTGGAAAGCTCTTTAACTGATTGATGAGAATTACATTGATCAAGTGCTGTGCCAGCAGAAACACCTCCCTATCTACTGTATTTCTCTCTATCTCTAGTTCTCTCTCTCTCTCTATCCCTCTATCTTCCTACCTACCTACATACTCTCTCTCTCTCCCTTACTGTATTTCTCTATTTCTCTATCTCTATTTCTCTCTCTCTATCCCTTTATCTACCTACCTACCTACCTAACTACCTACCTACTCTCTCTCCCTACCTATCTACTGTATTTTTCTCTATATATCTCTCTCTATCCCTCTCCCTATCTACCTACCTACCGCACACACACACTCTCCCTACATACCTACTGTATTTCTCTCTCTCTCCCTCCCTTTCTCTACTTTTCTCTCTATCCTTCTACTTACCTACCTACACACACACTCTCAATACCTGCTGTACTTCTCTTTCTCTCTCACTCTATCCCTCTACCTACCAACCGACCTACTGTCTCTCTCCCTACCTATCTACTGTATTTCTCTCTTACCTCTTTCTATTTCTCTCTCGCTATCCTTCTACCTACCTACCTACCTACCTACCTACCTACTCTATCTCTCTCTACCTACCTACCTACTGTACTTCTCTCTCTTTCTCTCCCTCTCTCTCCCTCTACCTACCTACCTACTTTTTTAAAAAAATGCCTCTTCAAAACTTCGGTATGTCTTATACTCTGGTGCATCTTATACTCCGAAAAATACGGTAATCTGATGTAGTATAAAGTAATTCCTCATGCTCTATAAAGCACTCTTAACAGGTTCATACATTTTCCACTTTTGTTTGACAAATAAAATGATAAAATACTGGCTCTAGATGAAGAGTTCAAAGGTTCTTAAGAGGAAATATGGAATCCTTACCTTTGTCTTCAATAGGCCTTAAATTGGCTAAGGCAACAATCTGATGACCAGCCGCAACACAATGCATCATATTGTAAGAACTGTCTTTTCCACCACTAGAAGAAAAAAAGGTTTGTGTTATCTGATAATTAAACAAATTTTTCAATAAGAACTCTCTTAAAGTATAATGTTTACATTTACCTCAAAATGGCAACAAAATTGTTTACACTTAAAAATATCAGTGCTTTTCAAATAAATCATGTTTTTAGCTTTTCTTTTCAGATGAGTCACTAACCATGTTTACGTATATTTTTTTTAGCTGGATCACCTATACCCGTGATGGCAAACCTATGGCACGCATGCCACAGGTGGCACACGGAACCATATCTGCCGGCACATGAGCCATCAGCTTCAGTGCACATACGTGTGCTGGCCAGCTAATTTTCAGACTTCCAGAGAGCCGGGAGAGGTAGGTTTTGCCCTCGCCAGGCTCCAGGAAAGCCTCTGGAGCCTGGGGAGGGCAAAAAATGGGTCCAACGGACCTACAAAAAGTTTTCCGAACTCTTTTTTGTCATCCCCAGGCTCCAGAGGCTTTTCTGGAGCCTGGCGAGGACAAAAACGGCCTCCTCCAGCTCCCTGGAAGAAATACCAAGCTCAGCTTGAAGGCGAGCAGTGTGGCGCACGTGGTGGGGGAGAGTGGGGGAGTTGTGCACGCATGCGCATGTGGGGGGGCGGTCTTTGCATTATGGGTGCCTGCACGCACGTGGGCTATTGCATTCACACGCTTACATTTTTGGCACCCAACAACAAAAAGGTTAGCCATTACTGACCTATACCTTAAATTTAAATCAATTATATAAGAAATATTTGAAGCAATAGCTTCATTCTCTTTAATGTCACCAAAGGTTTCTTATCTATGTTATTATTTTTCACACGTGAGAAATGAAAGTACTACCGGTATTTGCACAAGAGGGTACAGGAAAACAACTTCTGATTTTGTAATATGCCTATTTCGGCCAAATCAAGCAGCTTTCATAACTATCTCAGTCTGCAGAAGAGATTTTACATCTATCTAGCACAGTATATGATAGCAGGTTGGCAATTTAGGAAAACAAATAGTTTATCAGAGCAAGTAAGGGTAAGGTAAGTACTGAAATTCTTTTCATCATCTTGACTGTATTAAAAATGCTGCACCATTCCACTTGACTGCAAATATTAAAAACAAATGCACAGAAAAATTTCCACAACTAAAACATCAAGCTTTAAAAGAGTTATTGTTAAACCTTCAATGTCAGTGACTTTTCACAGGCTGAAACTAGAATGCAAATTAATGTTGTGTGGGTGCAAGACATCCATCAGAAACAATTTAGTTACCAAGGATATCAGACAGAATGAAAGGCACTATATTCCAGAGTATTTGTGAGGCACAAATGTTTGATTCTTCATAATTGCCTCATTTTGAAAAATGCTCAGTACTTCTCAGAGTATGGCCGTCCTTTAAAAAAAAAGTAAGCATACTTAAATTTGAAAAGTAAAACGAGAAGATTACACAATTATAACTAAATTATTTTTGTCCCACTTTATACAATACCCTAAATATACATTGACTCAGGGAGTTCCGAACAGAAAACTGAATAAATCCAAATGAACATTAGACAGATAATTTGTTACATTTTAGGTAGTACCTGCAGGCTTTAATAATGAGATATTCCATTACTATCTTTTATTGTGTACATTTCACATATAGTTCAAATATATTCAAAAAGTCTCCAAACCAAAAAGCGTATTTGTGGAGAAGGATGAAAAGAATATAAAGGCATTTGTGTAGTGAGTAGATACAATACAATAATACAATACAATACAATACAATACAATACAATACAATACAATAGTAGAGTTGGAAGGGACCTTGGAGGTCTTCTAGTCCAACCCCCTGCCTAGGCAGGAAACCCTATACCGTTTCAGACAGATGGCTATCCAACATCTTCTTAAAGACTTCCAGTGTTGGGGCATTCACAACTTCTGGAGGCAAGCTGTTCCACTGATTAATTGTTCTAACTGTCAGGAAGTTTCTCCTCAGTTCTAAGTTGCTTCTCTCCTTGATTAGTTTCCACCCATTGCTTCTTGTTCTACCCTCAGGTGCCTTGGAGAATACTTTGTGGCAACCCCTGAGATATTGGAACACTGCTATCATGTCTCCCCTAGTCCTTCTTTCTCTTAAGCTAGACATACCCAGTTCCTGCAACCGTTCTTCATATGTTTTAGTCTCCAGTCCCCTAATCATCTTTGTTGCTCTTCTCTGCACTCTTTCTAGAGTCTCCACATCTTTTTTACATCGTGGCGACCAGAACTGAATGCAGTATTCCAAGTGTGGCCTTACCAAGGCATTATAAAGTGGTATTAACACTTCACGTGATCTTGATTCTATCCCTCTGTTGATGCAGTCTAGAACTGTGTTGGCTTTTTTGGCAGCTGCTGCACACTGCTGGCTCATATTTAAATGGTTGTCCACTAGAACTCCAAGATCCCTCTCACAGTTACTACTATTGAGCACGGTACCACCTATACTGTACCTGTGCATTCCATTACCATAACATCAATGGACACGCACACTCCAGCCAAGCGTCGCAAGTTAGAGTCAGGGAAAGGTGTTCACTGTATTGGATAAGAACAGCATTGGAAGTCAAAAGATCTTTCACAGCTGCGAATGCTGCTGCCTCCTTGTGACCCCACTTCCATACAGCTTTGGAATCTAGGAGCCTATGCAGTGGCTCTGTCACTGATGCCTTATGGGGCAAAAACACAGTATAAAAATTTAAAAGCCACAGGAAAGCTTGTAACTGAGCCTTACTAGTAGGCACTGGCACCTGTTTAATGGCTGCAACTTCGAGGGGGTTGGATGGATGCCTTTGGCATCAATCAAGTACCCTAAAAATTCAACTTCAGAAACCCCAATTTGGCATTTGGAAGGTTTGAGTTTTAATCCCACTTCCTGGAACTTTGACAAAACTGCTCGCACTTTAGCAAGGAGATCAGTGCTATCCCTGGCAGAGATGAACACATCATCGAAATAAGAGACGACTCCAGGGATACCATGGAGCAACCACTCCATAAGACCCTGAAAGATGCCCGGGGCGACAGTTACACCAAACTGGAGCCGCCGCCACTTAAAAGCTCCTCTGTGGGTAACGATGGTCTGCACTTCAGCAGTCGCATCGTCCACAGGGAGCTGCTGATACGCCTGGGCAAGGTCCAATTTGGCGAAGATGGAACCCTGCCCCAACGTGTGGAGCAATTCCTGGACCACAGGGACAGGGTAAGGATTAGCCTGAAGCCTTTTATTTATCGTGCACTGGTAATCCGCGCACAATCTGATAGAACCATCTGACTTCAAAGGTATAACAAAGGTATAACAATAAAATGTCCATGCCCCGAGGACGTAGCCACGCACACTCCAGCCAAATGGGAGTGGCTCTGGCCAGGGCGGGACATTAGGTGGCCGTTGATTGGCTGCCCCGCTTGACAGCATGCATATAAATAGCTGTCAAGTGGGGAATTGTTTTTTTGCCTTGGTTCTGAAGTTGTTGTTAGTTGGAAATAAACGTTTGGTTTAAACTGCTGTCTTGCCTCAGTCAATACCCCTCTGAGGATTTAATATCCTTGAACAATAATGAGTGCATCTATGAAAGAGGCCACAGATTGGACTTCTCCTACTCACATTTTCAAACAAAAGGCATATTCAGCTCTCAGGGAGATTAGAAACAGAAACAAACTGGTATCTACTGACTCAGAGTAGATTCAGAGTAGACTCAGTCTCAGAGTAAAGCTAGGCAGTAAAAAAGGAGATTTGGCACCCCAATCCACAAGATGGCTTTATCACCAAAAGGATTGTCCTGACACTCTAAGATCTTCTTGGAAGTGTCTGTTTGGTCTACCTACATATTGAAACCCATTTGTCCAATAAATGCATAGAACATTTTAAAAGTGGATGGATGGGCTGGGGGAAGGAGTGACTTTATCAAAACAATCCAAACTTTGCTCAGTCCAAAAATCCTAAATATAGTAAGTTTCTTTTGTTTATAATTTTATTTAACATAATTCAGAACATAACTAACTGGGTAATTAAAATTACTTTTTAAAGAGAAGACTGACTTCAAGAAATAATATTCTTTGTGCTACATATTGAGACTGGATCAATAGGTTCCACCAAAGTCCTCCATTCCGGGGGAAAAATACTCAAAGCCGATTGGCTCAGCTGTCTGACAGCTCCCTATAAAAGGGCTAGCTGTCAGACAGGCCAGCACTGGATTTGTAAATAGTTGTCTAATAAAGAGTTGTTGTTTGCCACTGAAGCCTGAGTCTGTTTCATCCATTCACCCTATCTAACACTTTGCATCTTAAAAATAACTTACAGTCCTTCCAAAGACTTCACAAGAAGATGCACAGCCCTTGCAAAATTTCTAATTCAAACATTTAGTAATTTTATTGTGAATGATTTGTTGTTTGTATGTAATTACTCATGACAGAACAGGGATGTCAAACTGGCGACCTGCAGGCCAGATGCGCAAGTCACCCCCACCCTGGTTCACAAAGGCAAAAAATGCCGTGACATGTCACATGACACAATCACGTTTGACACCTGTGACTTAGAAGAAATGTCCTTTAGCTCTGAGCTTGACTTTGACATTGATATACCCATGGAAAATTGAGCAAATGTAAAAGCGTATGAAATAAAATTATAGTAAAAATCTTAATAGTACTAAATTGATTGGTACTAAATTGATTTGGCAAACCTCAAACCAATTTTTATAATAGAATATGACCAGTAACACACACACATTATTAATATAATAATTTGAGAAGAAAGTCACAATTAGTTGGAAAGTAAAACATAATCATATTTACAAGTGGCCATTTCATTCAGATCATAAACTATTCTCATACATTAAAAGTGAACTGATGGAACCATCTTATCAAAACTGAACCAAGGGCAGATGGGAAATGCTAAAAAAATATCTAGTTATAGCAACCTCTCCTCCCATAACATTACTTATTTCAGCAGGTTGTTGTTAGACTTATTTAATCTCAAGAATATTTGCTGATTTTTCCATTTTCCTTTTTATATAATTCCATCATTAAGCTTTGCCTTTGGTTCCCTAATTTGTAGACAATAATCTTCCAAATGATTTGTAGCAATTCAAAACATTTTCAAATTGTGTGTTTAACTACATAAAATCTAATCTAATTATGCTTCCAGAGTGGAAAACGTTTAAAGTAAAATTAAGAGTATTCCTATCACCAAAATAATTTAATATGTGGATTACTAGGCCAAGCATGTGTTAAGACCCTCTATTCTTTAATTATACATCTATGTTTGCATTACATACTGAATTACAAAATAGCCAGCCATGTTTTAGCTTGCATTGTGGCACAAACTCATCCCATTCAATTAATTCACGGTTGAATATTCCATGCTGTATATATTTAATGGACTAATTCAATGTACTGTTTTAATTCACCAAGGAATGCACTATGTGACTATGCCCTGAGTACTGTATAACTGTGCCATCCCAGATACCATTCTGAAACTTTACAGGTAGTTCTCCACTTACGACCACAATTGAGCCCAAAATTTATGAAAAATTTGTTAAGTGAGTTACCCCATTTTACGACTTTTCTTGCCACAGTTGTTAAGTGAATCACTGCAGTTGTTAAATTAGTAACATGGTTGTTACAGTAAGTGAAACTGGTTTCTCCATTGACTTTGTTTGTCCGATCGCAAAAGGGATCACATGACTCTTGAACCCTGCAACTGTCATAAACAGGAGTCAGTTGTCAAGCATCCGAATGTAAATCATGTGCAACCATCATAAGTGTGAAAAATGGTTATGTCACTATTTTCAGTGCCATTGTAATTTTGAATGGTCAAACTTTGAACAGTAAAAAACGGCTGAAAGTCGAGGACTACCTTATATATCAGTTTAGACTTAATAGTACAATAGCAGTCTACCAGACAGCTATTAACAGAGAATTGCTATGAATAGATACCCATAAAAAGAAACATGTTAAAAAGACTTCGAAAATGTCACCATGCAGGCATTCTCCAGAATACACCCTGAAGTCCTAGTTCTGCAACAGGACAAATAGTGCCCTTTAAATGTTTAGTTGTAATACAACTCGTACTTTACAATGCTTCCCGAGTTTGAGGAGACTGGATTTCCGTAAGGTCTGAAGTGTACCTGATCTTGCATTAAAAGGGAAGCAAAATCAAACCTGATTTCATAAAATCTATCACACTGTTGACTGCACGCTGAGAAAGAAAGAAAAAAGAATAATCTTGGGTTATTTGTCACTTGCATCATTTTGCTCACATAGAGAGTCCAGCATTTCCTAGAACTCGGGAAATGCAAATATTATTCTGCTCCGGATAGCTTCCCAGTATTATTTTACCTGATTAAAGCCACCACTTTCATCCTAGGACAGGTGGAGAGAAACAGCCAGGAAAAGAACACAGACTAAGCCAGACGCTCCAGCCAGCTACAAGCTCTCCAACCCACGTGCCACCCCGGCTGATACTGTTTGAGGTTCCTTCCTTTCCCAGAAAGCCCCATCTTGTGGAGTCTGTCTCCGAAAGTGCCTGAACAACAAACAGCAGCCTGAATAAAACTAGCGCGGCACAAGCCCTCCTGCTTTCTACTGAAGCTTTTCTCGCCGACATCCTTGGATCAGAAACGCGGATGCAAAATGCAGAATGAGTTTAACAGCAGATTACGGAAGGAAAAAAGAGATAAAACATCAGGCAACGTGTTTGATAACTGAGAAATGGCAATACGGGGGCTTTGCAACTAAGGGCAAAACTTAATGTTAACGAATGTATTTGTTGTTTGGTTAGTTCCTGGATTTTAATAGGTTTTCGTAAAATTTAAGAAGCGTGTTTACTTCTTTTTCTGGCGTTTGGATGTGCATTCTGTAAATCTGCTTTTAATGCTAGTCAGGATCCGGATTCAGAGGGGAGCTAAGATAGGTTTTTATTTTTTTCTGTCGTCGTTGAATGGCTGGTTTGCTTGTGGGAATCGAAGAACCTTAAAACCGGAGTTGAATTGAACATCAGTACTGTAGGGTAATTTTCTGAAAACAGAGCAGAAGTTCAAATGGGTAGGAAAGAAAATCCAGCAAAAGAAGAAGAGTCGAAAATAGCCCGGAAACGATTCAGAACTGCAGAGGTACTCAACTCAGAATAGCATCCTCCAATGCATTTCTATTCGAGAGGCAGCTGGGCAACTCCATGGGCACCTGACTGGTCTATTCCCTTCTTTTCCCTTTAACCAAGAGACCCAGAATGGAAGGTGTGGGCTCTGTCCTATTCAAGCTAGTGTTCTCCCTCGAGGCACAAATGACTGGCCTTAAATTGTCCTACTTCAGACCCATTATGCAAAGACCCAGGTTTTTGGAGAAGGATCGAAAAATGGAAGGCAAAAGAAAAGACCAGCAGCAAGATGGATAGATTCTGTTATGGTGATTGCTGGTCTATGACTGTAATGAAGTTATATTCTGTTCTGTACTGTTCTGTTCTGTTCTATTCTGGTGAGATGAGAGCACTGAAGAAGATCTGAAAACCTAGTTTAGGGAGAGATCATGCAGACAGATCTTTGTGGTTGTGAACAACTTGGTGGTCTGTAATCAATAAGTCTATCCTGTATTTTCTATAGTATACCTCACACACAGATATAACTAGGGGAGATACATAGATACAGCCTATGTGCCTGTACTCATTAAACATACTCTTTCTCTTCACACTCACAAGGCATTTTAGCCCCACTAGATAGACTAGAAAATCCACAGAAAGATTAGCACTATCTTTTGGGGTAATGGCTATAATAACAGAATCTTACAAGGCTGGATCTTACAAGCCTTACAAACATCCTTATAATTCAGGGAGGCACCTGCCTAAATATCTCATTTTGCTGAACTTTAAAAAAAACCATTTAGCCCATTTTGTCTAGACAATGGTTTCTGTATATTTTTCCCAGGACATCTTCCTTACTCTCTACAGGAGAACACATATAGTCTAAGTAGACACATGCACACAGAAAAGAAACACATATGCACATATATAGCAACCAAACATGACAAGTATAGACTCCAATGGATAGTTAGGATTCCAAAAAAGAATAACTGCAATCAGCCTGACTTTCATGAAAGACCTATATGTTGTGCAGGTCAAAAGAAGGACTGATGTCGACAGAATATCTACAAAATATCTAGAGAGACCTCACATCTTGGATATAAGCTATTTCAACTCCTCCCCTCAGGAAGTTACTATAGCGCATTGCATGCTAAAACAACTAGACACAGGGACAACTAGATGTGTTACATTCTGCTGAACACCTAAGTCTCACAGCACTATCTAATATCTATATACATTTATTCATGCTGTATGGGTATAGCATTATTATCCTTATCTTCTTTACTACCCCTATTATTGGTATTATTATGTGGTTAATCTTTGGTGAGATTCACAGCCTTTGGGGCTGGTTGGTAGCTCAACAGCTCGAGTCCTAACCAAGGACCTAGGAACTGTTAAGGTAACATTGGAGGATATAAGATGATGATCATGATCATGATGATCATGATCATGATGATTATTATATTGCTTTGCATGTACACCGAGAACTACTGTTCCAGAGACAAATTCCTTGTGAGTCTAATCACACTTGGCCAAATAAAGTATTCTATTCTGTTCTATTACTTTGTAGAGATACATACACAAAAAATGTGCATAGCACATTTAGTTTCTGGGGCGAAAATGCATATACATGCACATTATTTGGTTACACAGAATAAAATTTACATTCCTTTATGGGTCCTTCTGATAAAAAAAATTCCAGGAGTCATGCTCTCTATGCTTTCCTTACATTAATCCTATGTAAAAGCACTGAAATTTAAAATAATACGTTTGAATAGAATCTCGCTGGTTTCAATAAATTGCTTTTGTTACTGTTCCCATTTATCAGTTATCTCCAATTTGTTGATGTTTTCTATGTTCAAATATACCTCTGCTCATTTATAATGCAAGTGGCAGAGATCAAGGTTGAGAAAGCTGCCATATCTATTTACACAGCAGTACACAAACATTTTCTGATGGTATATGGATAAAAGCTTTACTTTCTAATTAGCATTCACTGTTAAAAATGTTAAAAGTTATATGCTATCAGGGACATCTGCATGAAGAGTCAAAAACATGAAATGGCAACTGTACAATTGAACATCCTGTTAAATTTTTATTGCCCCCCCTCCCCAAAAAAAAGAAATCTCTGGTGCTAGCATTGAAAACAATAGTAGGAAAAAACATATCAGAAAACTGATAGAATAAGGAATACCATTTGTAAATTATACTTTATAAGGTGAATTGGCTTGTCTAAAATGTTAGAATTACTGTGTAAAAAACAAGATTCCATATAGTTGTTTTCTGATCCAAGATATTTTACAGTCAGACCAGATCCCGTATAGGATTACACCTGCAGAAACATGCTGAAATCCCACTCTGCCATTAAGCTCACACTGGTTGTATTGACACTTTTGTTTGTTTGGCAGTCTGTGAATAAAACATGCTTTATTTTAGCACAGTAAGCCAAAGTTTAAAACAATCTTTTAATTTTGGATTACTGACTGCTGCTGTGGGTACATATGATATGCAAATGAGAATGCACAATATATTTTTAGAATATTGTCTTGCAGTAGTTTTCAGAAATAATTTGAATATGCCTATGAGAACAGTGGCATTGTGGCATCAGATTTCTTTCTCAGTTTACACATATTCCTTAAAATTTGTTTTAAAATGTTGCATATTTAGATACAGTATATATGTGGTAGATTTTTTATTTAATGCTCAAAATAGAGGAGTTGATAAATATTGCAACTTCTCTCCCTTATACCATTTTACTGTGTATTTATTCCAAAAGGAGCTAATAACTATGTGGGAGAATGCAGACTTAAAAGTGCACAATTTACTGTAGAATATTTTCCAGGTGTTAAGTATAAGTGTGCATTTATTTAATTAAATTAACATATATGAATCCAACAAATAACCAGAGGAGAAACAATGTAACATGTTTTGAAATATTGTTCCTGCCCTTCTGAGATAAAAACCTAGAACACTTTAAAAAGAAAAAAAGACTATTTCTTATTGTTAAATGACTATTCCTTATGGTAACATCACTGTCAGGGGTAAATTGAGCCCTGTAATTAACGAGGTATGAATCGTGGCATTTCCTTGAAGCATACTTCTTAAATAAGCAAAATAAACCGAGATATATTCTAAGAAAAACATTTTATTGTAAATAAAGTAAAAACAAAACTTACTAAGTTAATGATTACATTTTGGCGGAGTTCCTGTCTGCCTTGGCAGATGGACAAAAGAAAGTAAAGTGAAATAATAATGATGAAGGAATGTGTACATGTGCAGTGAAGCTGAGATAAGAGTCAGTTCATTCTACCGTATAACTCAGAACGTAAGCACAGCTGGCAAACCAAATAAACGCAGTGACAATCACAGACTTCAAGCAAATGTTTTTCTAGAACATTCTGGAAGTAATACTTGAGAAGTTATTACTTTCTTGTAGCCATCTAGTTTATGAGATTAAACCAAAGCACTCAAAATATTGTCTCTGAAGTTCATCACAGTGTCTAGACATGTACATAAAGAGACATTCCTTTAGAATAGTATTTTTCAGCCTTGCAACTACCGAATGTACAGCTTTCAACTTCCAGAATTTTGCCATCATCAGCCATTTCTGAGAGTAGAAAACCATGTGCCTGGAAGCTGCCAAGGTTGCTTCAAGTCATTTGGGCTGTAATTTTACTATTGGAGTTACTACTATGCAACATGATTAACTTCTACCAGATATTATTACAGTGGGGCCTAAGTGCAACAAACCGATATTCATATGATAGAATAGAAAACTATCTTTTAATTTCCATCTTTCGCTCCCTATGTATGTATTTGTAATTTTGTTTAAAAAAAACAAATATTCAAGATTCTTCCCATAATTCTTAGGATTCCTACAGATAAAGTAAATGACCCAAACTGAATTACCTGTGCTATTGTTGCTATGAAAAGTGGTATTATAGAACAGTTTTTAATTAAAGCACTTTCTCCACTGGACATAAAGGGTTCAGATATAAAACGCTTAGTGAAGTCTACTGGTCTGGGAATAATCACCCAATCAGAAACACCATAAAATAGTAATACTCATTTTTAAAGGACTTAAATGCAAATAGAATAATTATTCAAGTGAAGTCATTCAATTATTTGGAACATGCATGGATGGTTCATATTTGACATAGTAGAGATGTAACAACAGAGGTGTAATTCTGTTCATAATTGTCTATGGCCAGAGACTAATATTTAACATAGTTATAATAGCATGGGAAGATTATGATGAGAAACTTGTAAATAAAATTCTTGTGGCCCATATTTTTGGTTATTTAAAAAAATGAATTTAAGAGACAGGTTTGCACAGATGTGTTACATTTGTAATATAATCTTCATCAACATTGTCATTTTCAATAAACAGAGTGTTGTTTCCTTAGAAGTTGTGTTATTAATATTAATACTCAAAATAGTACTTCATTTAGCCAGCTATTTTCTCTCTCTTTTAGTTTGGTTACATTCTAATGTGCATCTTTTTTTCAGATTTATTTTTAGCCATTAATGCACTTACCATTTTCAGCCTTTTAATAGCACAGTAGAAACTTAAGGCTTGAAACTTAGGCTTGATTTACCATTTATCCTTATAAATAGATGATAAAAATGTGGCAGCAATAAAATAAATGGAAAGAGTAGCAGAAATAATGGGCCAAAACCCTTTAAACAAAGGTCTACATAAGCCCTTTTTGTACTCCAGATCATGCTGAAATTCAACACTAATTATAGTGAACAGTTAATAGACAAACTTTCCTATTGATTTTCTGTGTAATGAAAAGAAATATATGCAACAAACTAGAACTAATAGTGTTAAAAATAACTCCTGAAATCTCATTAATAAATGTTCTCTCCCATTCCAGAAATATTGTTATATTACTTCCCCTTCCATATGTGGTCCTTATTTAAAATGTTCTTCAAGTCATAAGAATTTTACTCATCCTTGTCCTAAACTCTATGTCTGGTATAACAGGGGACATACTTATGAACAAGGACAGGTAGTTCTTGATATGCAGCTACAATGGTATACTGAAAAATGTTACTTACAACCAGTCCTCACATTTATGACCATTGCAGCATCCTCCAATCACATGATCAAACTTCATGCACTCAGCAACTAGCAACTAGCATCTATTTACAATGGATACAGCATTCAGAGGTCATGTTATCACCATTTGCAACCTTCTGGCTAGGTTCCAACAAAGAAAATCAATTGGAGAAGCCAGATTCACTTAACGACTATGTGTTTCACTTGACAACTTGCAGTGATTTGTATCATTGTGGCAAGAAAGGTCAAAAAACAAGACATGACTTACTTAACAACCATCTTGCTCAGCTGAGTCCCCATTGTGGTTAGAAGTCAATGACTACCTGTATTAACTAACTGCGCTGCAGTCAAGCTTAGTAGATGTTCTTTGACTAGAAGAAACCATAATTCCATCATCTATTTTCTTCTGATCAGGCATCTCAGTGTGTGACTTGTTAGTTTCATCTTCTTCAAAATGGTTGCAACAGGTATGGTAGGGAAGCTCATCACTAGGTTTCTGCCCTCCCAATAATGATTTAATGTGATAAACGAGGAGTTCATTTTTGCAAGTGCCAGCATGAAATCTCTGTTCATAAAATTATATTGCCAAAACTCCATTATTGTCTGGATCTCAGTGAAAAAGTACTTAGGGTATACTGAAGGGATAACTAGTTTCTTATTGAACCAGTTTAGGATCCTGTTTCTGACCTCTGTCCCCAGATGTTTGGGGTGAATTCTATTTTACAGTATTTATGAAAGAGCACAAATCTGCAACTACAGCAAGAATATTGCAGTAAAATAATGCAGAAAAATATTATGTAAGAGAACCATATAGTAACACTAGATACATAAAAATGTTCAGACACTAAAGAGCAAAGTTGTTAGAACAGCTGTCACAAGCAGCTGTCACACAGGAGCTATAATGATGTTATACATAATTGCATAATTTGCATAATTTGTTGATGTCATGTGATGTCACTAACCTTTCTTTGTCCTCCTGTGGATGCCTATAGCCACATATCCTGTGTATTGTTTTCTGCTGTATAGCTCTGGATTCTCAAGAAGTGATTTTCTGTAGGTGAGATTGGAGAGTGTAAATCACAGTCCAAAGGGATAGTTTTGCTAGTTCCCCTCTTTCCATTACAGGTTTCCTTCATAGCTGTCCTTAAAAATGGAAGAAGTATTTTGGGTGAACTTCAATATGCAAACGGTAAATTATTATCACTTAATAATTAAGGACAAACGCAACAAATATTTTACCTAAGGGATTGAGGTTTTTTGATGTTGTCTATAGATTTACTTGATTAGAATAATTGTATGAGAAGCAGTATATCAAATGTTAAATGTTGTAACTATCACTTGAAGGAAGTTAGCACCCCCCCCCTCTACTAGAAAAATAAAAATATCCTAGGAAATATTAAAAAGGCAGATTATTATATTTCCCTGGATGAGAAATGGAGAAACATGTTTTAGGCAGGAAACAGATTCACTCTTAGTAGCCCTCCTCCCACCTTTGTCAATGGACCATTAAGGCCTGAGCCAGTGTATTCTACATAACAAAGCTCAAACCCTTCAGGCAGGGCCATTTCATTGCCCTTCATTGCACCACCCACCAAGTTTCAACCAAACTTGGCACACAGACAACCTATAAAGGTAGCTATGACCTCTGATAGCAACCAATCAGGATACTCTTCCTGTGCCCCAGGAAGTTCAAAGCTCAGCGAGGGCATAAAACTCAGTGACTCTCAGCATCTCTTCCCTTTTCACCCAGGAGCTCCAAGGCATGTGATCCTGTCCACCATTAAACCAAGCAACCTCCATGTTTCCAGTATCTTTTTCTTCACTTGGAACTGAACCCAGATGGACATTTCTTCCAACAATAGTCATTGCACAAAGCTAACATTCCAATAATCTAACTATATTAGATTATTAATCTAATAAGGGGAAATAAATGAGCTGGCACTTAAAGCTTCATTATATGTAGGACCAGGCTTTGGGTTCTGTGGATTTAATAGTGAATAAATATTTAACTGTCTGTGTGAAAACATATTTCTTTGGGTCAACAAAGTGATCAGATGGCTTAAAGGAACATCAAGCAGGCCTTGATCTTAGAAATTAGGTTTCTATACCCAAATATACTAGGTATAATGTTATGCAAGGGCCACAAAGAATACTTTTAAAGTCAAAGCAGATAGTTCCCTAAGGAAGTGATGTCTGAATCAATGTTATAGAATTCAAATAAAGGAGACAAATACCACTATCTGTTCAGGATGTAATAAAGAAACCAAAATGGCTCCTTTGTCCATTAAAAGAAAATTATAGGAAGATTCTGGGTTAATTGATTGTTGTTTTATATGTTGAATATAAAAGACACTACAAAAGAGAAAGACATTGGGGGACTTATAATTCTCCAGAAGTTGCTGGGTTCAACTTTTATACCAGCCCTGCAGTGCTGAGCTATAGCTATAATTCCAGAACATCTGAAGAACTGCAATTCTAAATTCAAGCTTCTAGTACAACTGCTTTTTCTAGCTGAAAAATGAATTGTAGAGTCAAGAAGTCAGGGCAAATATAAGACGCAACGACATGTGAGGCAAGAACTGCCATGTCTGAATTCCCCTGGGAACAGGAAAGAGCGAGATCAAAGTGAAATTAAATTTAGAAAGTACAAGCTATGGCAATCATGTTATTAACAGTGACAATTCACGGAAGAACTGTTGCTATTACTTAGTTTAAGTCATTGGTAATGGAACTGAAATTCCTGAAGAATTGTAATTCCAATATAATAAACCTGGACTCATGATTCTTGATAAGGCTTCTAATGGTAACTACCTTAGTTAATAGATAATTAATCATCCACTGCATGTATCCAGCTCATCTTTGATTGAATTGTACTGTGATTCAAGTTACAAGAACATTTGTAGCAGTCATTTCTATACCATAACAGCTTGAGAAGTTAGCATGATGCAAATTGGTTTTGGGCATGGATGAAAAAAAAAGTGCACATGATGACTCTTTTATTCAGATATAGACATTTGGTTTAGCCTTAATCAGTACAAAATGATGAGTAGGTTTATTGACACTCTTGCCTAATTTGTCAATATACTTTTGTTGTTGTTTTGTTGCAAATTCTCATATTTAAGAATCCAAAAATGTTTTCAATCATTACCAACACCCACTAGTTCTGCTACTCTAAGTATTACCCAATTATTTGAATCTTTTTCAGTCTTTTAAATAAAAAAAGTCTGTTGTTTTTGTTACACACGTTTGGGTTGGAGACGAAGAGCATTTTATTTTGCCAAGAATTATTGAGCGGAACAATATATGGCACGCTAGCTGAATGGACAACGTGAAGCAAAGACAAAGTGGTCAGGATATTGACTGTTGAGGCATCTGGGAGGAATTCAGAGAGGGCATCTTTTGAAAATAACTCTGATATGTCAGCTCTCTTGTCAACATCAAGCTTTAATCAGTTCAGTCTTTTCTCTTGCTAGGTCTTCTACCTTGTAATTGAGCCTGACATATACAATTCATTCTTCCCGCTGGCACTGGATATATAGCTCCTGTCATGGTCAATTATTAGGTGATAGGGCTGGAAACCACTGGGACTGTGGCTTAAAAGCATCTTATATAGACAACCCAAATGAAAGAAAAGCTCTAATTTGCCTGGAGAACATAAAGTAAATTATTCTTTCAAAAATACTTTTAGCTATAGTAGAATCATTCCATTAAATAAAAAGAACCAGAAAAGAAAGTATTTTTTTTTATTCTTGCCAAAGAAGAATAAGAGAAGTTATATTCCAACTGAAGTAGGGTAAAAGTCTTCCTGGAGTGTCCAACATCCTCAAGTGGAGGTTGATGTGCTAAATAATCCTCTTACCCCACCCCTGCAGAAATATCCATATTCTTCAAAATAGAAAGCTGGTCTATTGGATTGGCTGTTTTCATTAGATGGAGTTTTTTAAACACAAATTCATTTACCTTGCTAGAAACATTGAAATTGGGAAGCTAAGAAATTCAAATAAATAAATAAATAAACAAACAAACAGCACAATGTGTAGATTTTGAATTTTGGCAACAAAGTGGTAAAATGTGAACTCACCTGTTATTTATCCATAAAACTTTAACTTTTTCTATTAAGTGCTCACATAACTCAAATAGGATGCATGATCATATATTGCCTTATAATCTATAAATTTGGAGAGAGCATGCATGAGATTATGGTTGATCTTGTTGAAACTAAGCAGCATCAGATCTGGTTAGTACTTTGAATGGAAAACAGCAGGCTAGACTGGGAAATAAAAACAACCCAAAATCTGGAAAAAGATAATAGCAGATTTCTTAGTCACTTGAGTATTTTTAATAATGCTAACTCAGGAAAGTATCTTTTTTATTTACCTATCTTTTTCCTGAGGCTTTACATTACATATACGCTGAATTTGCCATATGACACAGGACGATATCAAATTATCATTCTCTCATGCCATTTTGAATAGGCAGCCACTGACAATATCTACTAACAGACAGCAAAACCCAGGTCCTTTTAGCTGCCTCTGATCACTTGCTAGTGAGAACTAGCAATTTCATCATTATTCCTAATAAAATGATGCTACTCAAAATTTATTGATGATTGCCAGATGAAAAACCTATGTGTTGCTATTCAGTTACAGCAATTACCTTTCCTTCCTATGCATCTTACATAAGTACATCTAACATCTGAATATAGATTCCTTTCCAGGAAAAAAAAAATCCCATTCAGCATTTGTCTATTGAGGATGGACAGTAATGAAGGAAACAAAGCAACTTGGTATCCAATTACAAGTGATTTACATTGACTCTCATTTTGTACCTTGCTATTTTATGTTCTATAGAGCGGAGTGGTTGAGGATCATTAATAATAAAATGTGTGAATTCCTAAAATATTTGTTATGGCCAAACATGTTAGGTGTTTGCTGGACACTTAATTGTTCTTCTCCAGATCTTTTTACTTAGCAATAGAAGAAAATATTGTCTATATTGATGGGAATGCTCTTGATGGTTTCTAGTTTAGTCTGTTGTTTACTGTTAGCTTGTTTGAATTGAAAGTTCCTTGATTGGCATATTGTTTACTGCTTGATTGTTGGTCTAGTATTAATCTTAGTGTTAATCTCGGCTTATATGTATGTTGATTGCTGATGAGAAGGTATTTTGGGCCACTTCCCAATTCCTGGATGCTGGCACTTAGACAAATCAGCCCTCAACAGGCACATAGAGATAAGCAACAACTATATACTGTACCATACAAAAGAGACAAACAAAAAGCCAAACAGTAAACAAAAAGACCAAAATACGTCTTCAGTAGACAACACCCTAATCTAAGAACCACCAAGAACACTTCCACTGAGAGGACAAGCTTCTAGTTTATTAACAGACAGCAAACCCCAGGTCCCTTTAGCACTGATGGGGTGACTTTCCTGGTTGCTTCCCCTGACACCTCTCTGGATATTAATTTGGGGGAGGATTAATTGGTTCTGGGCATGACAGGAGGGAGGCTGTTGATGACTCTGAACTGAGGGCTGCAACTCCAAGTGAGGTGGAGTGACCAAAGGGAGAACAACTAGATGAACAGACAACTGAGAGTGGGATGGTTGAGGCCCAGCTGGAGCAGGACTGCCATGAGACTTCAGGTGGAGAGAGC
The DNA here is from genome assembly GCF_964273705.1 of Natrix helvetica. Classification (NCBI taxonomy): domain Eukaryota; kingdom Metazoa; phylum Chordata; class Lepidosauria; order Squamata; family Natricidae; genus Natrix; species Natrix helvetica. Next base: position 66,235,193 of record NC_138548.1, read on the forward strand.
ACACAGCTGCAGCCGGTCAGCAATGAGGAAAAGGAACTGCCTTCTCCACCTGATCTGAGAGCACATCGGTGAAAAAAAAAGGCAGGAACAACAGAGGTCAGCCTGAATACTTGTGAGGCAGCAGCCTTGCCCCCTTTGATGGGCTGCACCGGGAGTTGGTTACTTAGTGCATCGGATGGAGAGAAATGATGCTGGGGACGTGTTCATTTCTTAGCTGTGTGTTTCCTGGTCATCATAATACTTGCCTTTTGGACTGAACTCTGTGCCTTGACTTTGGATCATTTCTCATGGACTCCAGACTCATGGACCCTCTTGCCTTGTGGACTGAATTTGGCCTGGTGAATTTATCTTGTAGACTTATTTCTACAAGGTGAACTTACCTGTGTCTTGTGGACTAGCTGGCCTATTGTCCTGTGAATTACAGTTGGTTCATTGTCTGGATTCTGTGTAGGGAATTGCTGGGGAATATTAATAAAACTGCTAAACCAGTGGTGTGTGTGTGTGTGCGCGTGTGTGTGCGTGCGCGGGAGAGCACAACTGACTATGATACCTAGTTGAGTATTGAAACATCTGCAAGAAAACAACTAAGATTTCAGAGAGCATCGAGAACTTCAAAGGGCAAGATGTTAATATCTTGACTTATATACAGTATCTTTAAAATAAAAATACCTTACAAATAATGATTGTCCATATTCTGCAATTCTTCCCCAGAGGAGCAAACAGCCATTTCATAGCATTCTATGAGACACCTTCGCTCTTTAACAAGATGTTACTTTAAAGCATGAAATAACATTTCATAATATTTTCTTTATATTTTGTTAAAAATGTCTTTATGCTAATCAAGTTTTAGAAATTATTGATTGGTAAGTGGGGAATAAAATCTTCAAATAAGAAAAATAGCTGAAAGAATATAAAAGCAAAGCTTGCATTAGGAAAAGAATTGTGATGCTACAGACTGGAAACACATCTCAAAACCTTGGCAGCATACCAAATCTCTTTAATAAAGCATAAAGCATTTCTCTTATGCAGGGATGGTGGGAAAGAGGACAGAATAATGAAAACATATTAAAGCTTTGATTCAACTCCAAACCAAATACAAATTCAAGATGGCAAGTATTTGGATCATAAATCACATGTAGCTACATAGTTGTGAGGCCAAAATGAGTCTTGAAAAACCTTCATTATGTGGGATAAGTAAATAAATAAATAAATAAATATTTATTTCTTAGCCGCACCCTCTCCCGAAGGACTCGGGGCGGCGTACAATGAAACATATGAAATAAATATGTGGACAAAACAAACATATAACAGAGACATATACCGAGACATACACAAGGAGGAGGTCGGCTGATGAATAAAAAACAATTAGAATACAGTGATTAAAAAACCCCTAAATAATTAAATATAATTAAAATACCCAATTAAAAACCCGTCAGGAGCGATATGGTTAGATCAAAGTTGAGCCAGGCCAGCTACTTGGAATAGGTGGGTCTTAAGCTTAATACGAAAGGAGCGGAGGTCAGAGGTATTCCTAATATCCGGAGGGAGGTCATTCCACAGGGCTGGGCCCGCCACAGAGAAGGCTCTACTCCTAGGCGCCGCCCCCTGACACTGTCTAGTGGACGGCACCTGGAGGAGGCCCTCTCTGTGCGAGCGGATTGGTCGCAGGGTTGTATGGGGCAGAATACGATCCCGCAAGTAACTAGGTCCTGAGCCATGGAGCGCTTTAAAGATTGTTATCAAAACCTTGAAACGCACCCGATAGACCACAGGAAGCCAGTGCAGCTCGCGCAGGAACGGTGTCACATGGGAGTACCTAGTACTCCCCATAATTACCCGCGCGGCTGCGTTCTGGACCAACTGTAGCCTCCGGGTGCATTTCAAGGGAAGCCCCATGTAGAGAGCGTTACAGTAGTCCAAGCGAGACGTCACCAGCGCATGAGTGACTGTGCGTAAGGCGTCCCGGTCCAGTAGGGGGCGCAATTGGCGCACCAGGCGAACCTGGTGGAACGCCCCCCTTGCCATGGCTGTCACATGGTCATCCATGGACAGCCGGGCATCCAGGAGGACGCCCAAATTGCACACCCGCTCCACGGGGGCAAGTTGAATGCCCCCAATGGCCAATGATGGAGTTAATTGGCTGAACCGGGGAGCTGGTACCCACAGCCACTCCGTCTTGGAGGGGTTGAGCTTGAGTCGGTTGTCATCCATCCAGATCCGTACGGCTTCCACACACCGGGACATCACTTCGATGGCCTCGTTGGGGTGGTTCGGGGTGGAAAAGTACAGCTGAGTATCATCAGCGTACAGGCGAGAGGACCGACCCCTGTGCAACCCCACAAGTAAGGGGGCGTAGGGTCGACCTCTCTTCTCCTGCCAACACACGCTGCGTCCGGCCAGAAAGGTAGGAGCCAAACCACCGCAAAACGGTGCCCCGGACCCCCAACCCCTCCAGCCGGCGCAGCAGGATACCATGGTCGATGGTATCAAAAGCCGCCGAGAGGTCTAATAGGACCAGGATAGAGGAACAACCTCTATCTCTGGCCCTCCAGAGATCATCCACCAACGCGACCAAGGCCGTCTCCGTGCTGTGACCGGGGCGGAAGCCGGACTGGCGCGGGTCTAGATAATCATTTTCCTCCAGATGACATGGAAACTGGTAGGCCACCACACTCTCTACAACCTTCGCCAAAAAGGGAAGGTTGGAGACAGGACGATAATTGGCCAGCTCCAAAGGGTCCAGGGAAGGCTTCTTGAGCAAGGGTCTCACCACCGCCTCTTTCAAGGCGGCTGGGAGAGACCCCTCGCTCAACGAAGCATTCACTAGGCCCAGGAGCCAGTCTCGTGTAACCTTCCAGGATGCCAGTACAAGCCAGGAGGGGCACGGGTCCAATAAACATGTGGTGGGTCGCAGTCGTCCACGCATTCTGTCCAAATCCTCGATGGCAACCAAGTCAAACTCCTCCCAGATCGATTCCTCAAGACTCGCCATGGACGTCTCCATTGGACCACTGACAGGGACCCAATCCCTCCGGATTTGAGCGATTTTATCCTGCAGATATTTACCAAATTCCTCTGCCCTGCCCTGTAGAGGGGCCTCCCGAGGCCTCTGAAACAAGAGGGAGCGGGACACCTGAAACAGGGCGGCAGGGCGGTTCTCCGCGGATGCAATGAGAGTGGCACAATATTGGCGTTTGGCCACTCTCAATGCCACAAGGTACGTCCTTAAATGGGCTCGTGCCTGTGTTCGATCAAATTCGGAGCGAGAGGATCTCCAATGACTCTCTAGACGTCTCTTGCGGCATTTCATCACCCTTAGTTCCTCGGTAAACCAAGGGGCCAGGGTGGATTGTTGCCGCCGGAGAGGCCGCAAAGGCGCCACCCGGTTCAAGGCCCCGGTAGTCGCATTATTCCACGCGACCACCAGGTCCTCTACCCGGGGGCGGGTCAAGGTTACAGGAGGTGGCCCAAGCTCCGTCTGGAACCTATCAGGTTCCATCAGGCGCCTGGGGCGGAACCATCTGGTACTTTCCGGTTCCGCCTCCCCGCAGTGGGAGGTAGCACCAGGGAAGTCAAGACGAAGGAGTGAGTGATCTGACCATGACAGGGGAGTGATGGTTAAGTCCCCTCCTCCCAGATCACTCAGCCACTGGCCAGAGACAAAAACAAGGTCCAGAGTGTGTCCTCCCTCATGTGTCGGGCCCTGAATCATTTGAGTCAGGTCCATGGCTGTCATGGAAGCCATGAACTCCCGAACCCCCTTTGATGCTTCTCCCATCGATGGCAGGTTAAAATCCCCCATCACTAAAAGTTTGGGGGTCTCAACCGTCACCGATGCGATCAGCTCGAGGAGTTCGGGCAGGGCCGCTGATGTATAGCGAGGAGCCAGGTATACTATCAGCAGGCCCAACTGTCTCCCAGGGCCCCATTTCACAACAAGGGATTCACATCCGGACGTCTGTGGCACAGTAGACTCCCTCGGCTCTAAGTCCTCCTGAATAATTACTGCCACCCCACCGCCCCTTCCCTGGGCCCGGGGCTGGTGAAATGCTCGGTAGCCTGGTGGGCACATTTCCACGAGGGGAAGACCTCCCTCATGGCCCAACCAGGTCTCCGTTATTCCCGCGAGGTCCGGCTCCCCCTCTAAAATTAGATCGTGAATGAGGGGGGCCTTGTTAACAACGGACCTCGCATTGCATAACAACAGCCTCAGGCCTTGGGTCTGCAACTCTTGACCACCTAGAACGCGGGGGTTGGTACAAGCGACCGGGTGTAACCAGCAACCACGGTCTCCCAACCGACTGTAAGTTCTTAATCTGTCCTCGTATCTGCCCCTCCCTGCGACCGTTGGAATTAAAGAGCCCTGTATAGGAATGATATCCTCCCCCTCCTCCTCCCTTCCGCTCCTTCTGCTCGCGACCACACCTGGAGGCCCGGCTCTCACATCGCTCCTGATCTGACCCACCCACCCCACAACCCCTGAGCCCCCACCCCTACAAATTTTTAAAAAACAACTAACTAAAAAAGCCCTAAGTGCAGTCATTGCCATCTCCCCCCCCCCCCACTTGGGTAATTGTAACACATGCATTCCAAACTTTTGTTATTCAACATCTTTCAATGGGCAGCCTGAATTAAAAACACTGAATGTGCAAATTCTAGTATATTTGCAACCGTCATTTGAATTCCCATTATATAAACAACAGCAAGATTTGACATGATGTTATCCTTTTTGACCAATAACACTCTATATTTCCTGGGGGGAAAAAAATTGAGTGATGCAAATGACCTTCTTTTTACAACATGTTTTTATTAAATAGTTTATTATTTTGGCAGACTAATAAAGATTTTGGTATTTGCTTTTATTTGCAATAATATTACTACCACATAAAAAAAGATTTTATGTGCTTTTTGAGGAACAAGGAGGATAAAAGTGTTGATGGATAGTACAACAGAGGCACCAGCAATGAGCTGGAAATGAGACACATAAATATGAAAACCGAGCTAAGAAAACAGAAGGACACCCTTGGCCTTTCTTAAAAGAACATGTGCATACCATGGCTTATTTACACTCTTAACAGAAATGCCTTTTCCTTGAAGGCTTTTGGGAAAGCATGCAAAGTCGGAATCACCACACATAGACTGTATTCCTAACTCCTTGACATTTTTCTTATAATTAATGAATTATGAATTATGCCTCAAAGATTTGAAGAGCACATTGGTTTTTATTTTACATTTTTATTTTACTTTATTTTGTATTGTTAAAATATCATTTCTTTCATCTGGGATGCTATCGTATTGTATTGTATTAAAAATAAAATGATTTAAAAAATAAATTTTAAAATTTTAGTTTATTTTTTTTTAAATTTGCAGATTAATAACAACAACAACAAATTCATGACCAGTCAATTGTACAAGGTCTTACTTAGAACAGCTTACACTCTACAGTGATATCTGTAACACCACCAAACCTCAAACCTATCCCAGGTCGATGGGGAGGATTCAATAGGAGGATGCCAAATGCCAAATTTAAATTTAAAACTATAGAAGCCTTTTATAGTTTAGTCATGGGGTACAAGACACTGAATGAAAATGAATGAGGAAACATTTGAACTGTGGATGAGGCTAAAAGGAGTCCCTTTGGGGAGAGGGGGGCGGTATAAAAATCTAAATAAAAAAAAAAGGTTGAAGGGCTATTCTTTTAGTACAGGTAGCCCTTGATCTATAGCCAGCCGCTTAGCCCGAAAAAGACTTATGATTTGGATTCAGAATTCTGACAGTTCCCTCTGTGGCCACATGACCAAAGTTCAGACATTCAACAACACAGGGACATCTATGGCTGTTTGCAGCAAGTATGTGACCATGTTTATGATGGTTTTGCAAAAACAAAACCACCCCCCAAAAATCCTAGCACATATGTCTGGGCTTTGACAAAGCCATGTTCATAGTGAACCATTGTTTCTCTTAATGACCATAATATTTCCTTAACAATCGCAGCAGTTGCTTTATGCTCACTATGTTCCCTTAATGATTGTTGCAACTTACCTATTTTATAATTATTATGAAATACAACTGCAATGGACAGGCTCCATTATGTTCATATGTCGAGGGCTACTTATAGTGTAAGTATACTCAAAAGCAATCTTTTTTCCTTTCCTTTCCTTTCCAGTTGAAAAGTGCCATGAAATTTAACCTGTGTGAATTATATGAAATTTTGGGCATATAAATTCAAAGATTTTGAAGACTAAAAAGAGGGGGAAAGGGATTGGGGGCTTTGTGCAGTCCACCTGTAGATTATCTATACAGACACATGCACCCAAGTTGTAATTAAAAAAAATCAGGTTTATATATGAGAATAATATTAGTTGGACATATTTCTTATATATATAATTTGGCCAATAACTACAAGTTTCAGTAATGAATGCTACAGATTAAAACTCTGCTTTTATACTTCTATTAGCAAAGTTGGAGCCATGTAGTTAATTATCATACCTGCCACAATTTTTCCAGTGAAAGGAATACTTATTTAAACCAGTAATGATAAGTGTTCTTCTTGTGTTCCTTCTTTCAGGCATCAGCAATTTCCATTTAAGTTACCAATGCTGCATTGGCCTTTATGGAAGTAATATTATACATGCATTGGAAATGGAACCAGTAAGGAATCTGCTTGCTTTAATGCCATTCCAATGTACCAAGTTTGCTTCATTGGAGGCTGCTTTTGTCGCACTACCTAAAAGGCAATCTGAAGGCACTATTTACAAAATCTGAAGCTGATAAAACAGTGCATTTAACAATTAGTGATATGCCAGCCTTGAAATAATGATGTTCCCCCTCCCACCCCATTTTTTTTTTTTGCTCTGTGCCAATGGCTCCTCCACTGCCAGTCATAGTTATATCTTTCCTGGGATGTATCCAACCATCGTGGCATCTAATGGGTAACAGGCTGCATTTTTACAGTTGGAGGTGAAATTCAAAGTTGCACTCTACAGAAGTGTGGAATTTGCAACACTGAATGTTGCCTAGCAATAAGAGATGAAATGCTAATGCTGACTTTAACCATAAAGGGAGAGTTTTGCATTAAAAGCCACACTGCACCGTGGTTTTTTCTTTCTTTCTTTCTTTCAATAAATGGAAAACACAGAATAAGAATCCATGAAAATAACAGTGTAGAATCAAGCTTTTGAAAAGGAGCTCCTTTGGTAATGAAGAGATCTTTGTATGCATTTTGTAAAATACTTCCACTTCAATTAAGCTGATTCTCGTTCTAATTAATTTGCTCTCTCAGGTACTCATCCCTTTTCTGTACAAAATGCTTCCCTTTTCTATTCAAACTTTCTTCCATTCCTTCTGTCTCTTCCTAGAGAATTAACAAAGGATGAATATTTTATTCACCAAAATGCAGTCAATTGTAACCCTGTGCTACAAACCCCAGAATGTATATCCTATATACATTTTCAAAATTCACATTTACATTCACAAAGGTAAGATATATGCAGGACAGATGTCTTGAACCTTCTGCATATGACAATGTCTGTTCTGTACTGCAGGAACCACTTTTATATGCTAATACATTAGCAGATGCAGTGATGGAACGACTACAGCAGCGCATTCTGTTCTTCTTTCGTAGAGGCATGTTGGTACAAACAAACATTTTCCACCTGTTCCAACAGCCTGGCATATTATTTTCTTGATACGTGATGATACAATACCTCTCAGGTTTGCTGAGTAGCAAAGGGAAATGTAAGCAAAAGAAAAGGGTTTCACAGTTTTGTCTCTGTGTGTGTGCTTAGGTTCTGCTTTTCTGAGAGCTGTAAGAATGGCAGCCATATTTTATAGCATTTCTTTGGCCTCTGCCATCTGGTGTAGGTTAGTTTTTCCACTGCCAGTATTTTTCCTAGAGCCTCAGCTACACAATTTTTTATTCCCCAGTAAATATCTGGACCAAATAAAGCTTTAAGAATTATAAAGTAGTTATTACTAATGATGCCATCATTAACTACCTAAGACAAATGACTGATAACTGATGGCGATAGCATATTTTTACACAGATTTCAGATGTGACATTGTTAAACTTTTATTTTCATTTTCTTTTTTTGTGATTCCCTCTTCCTTCTAGCATACATATCCATTTAAAGTTGTTATCTTAAGTTATCTTTAATCATTAATGTACTACCTTTATAGGACCACAGCTTGCGCTCAAATGAAATGAGCAGTATAGGTCAAGAGACTATCTCACAACCCAACAGGATACCAGTCCTCTCAGGAATACAAATGTTTTTTTCTAAGCATGGAGTAAATGCAAATTTTAAATGCAGTGCAAATATTTAGGAAGATTAACCTCAGTATCTCTCTAGGAATGTTTCTTTTTAAATGAGCAAAATCTTTCCAATTGAGTGTACATCTGCTGAAATCTGTGTGGTATCACCTTAATGGTATTCCATAATGTCTAATTGGTTGTTCTCCCAGGCCTTGGAGTGAGACAGGTGGGCTCTTTGTGTGTTTGTTAATTTTGAGGGGGTTTTGTGTATTTTTGTCCAGGTCCCATCTTGTTTTTTGTTTGTATTGCATTGCATTGTACCTATGTTGTTGTCCAGAGGTGATATTCAGCTCTTTCTCTCCGGTTTGCGTGAGCCGGTATTGGTGGCTGTGGGAGGCTCTGCCCACCTGCCCCAACATAATGTGCAAGCGCTGCGCATGTGCAGAAGGCACTGCACATGTGCGTTCACATTTGTGAGCTGGTAGGGAAGGTAAATTAATCCCACCGCTGTTACTGTCTATAGTAAATTGGAGTTGGGCAGTATCAAAACTAGAATAAATTATTTAAAAAACACTCAGTGTTGAACTATATATACTAACCTTCAAGGTCAAATCCGTGAAAGCTGTGAGAGACAATTTGAAATTCTTGAACTATTAACGGAAACATCACAGTGAATCACTTAAGTGAACATAGTTCTATTTTCAAAAATAACTTTACCCAAACTAATGTTACTTATTTCTTCATATATTTTTTTTCAAAACTGTCCAATAGCCAAAGGTCACTGAGTGGTTTCTTGTTTCACACTGAAAGGGGTTTAGCTACCTTGAGCATTCCCTGGACTAGAAAGGTAAGATAAACACGACTTGCATTTTGTAACTTTATGTTTTACTACAAATTTTCTTAATATCTGTCTCCTACAATGTGTGATATATCTATTACAGTTAGCTTGAAATTTTGGGGAAATATAGACAAACAGCAGAGTACAAACATTTATTATGATCCAACAGGTACTGTACACCTGAAGCTTATTATTAGGAAATGTAAGGAAAGTATACCTGTAGCACAATCATGGACATATCTGTTGAAAAAATTAATCCTAAATCTTCACTTAGCTGTTTAAGTTCTTTTAATCAGAAAGCATTAGATTCTTTATACACTGTTAAAAATGTAGCCATTTTAGCAATTCTACCAAATGTATTATCTTTCATAGAAATAGACATAATGCTAATAAATACATACACACAAAATAATCCCCTAACTAAAATCTGTATACAGTCGAACCTCATGACCGTAATCCATGCCAGGACTTCAGTCGGCACCCAATTTGGTTGTGACTGGAAGCAAGACTGACTGTGCATGCGCGCATTAAAAATGCGCAGAAGGGGAAATTGCTGAGACATGGAAAATTGCTGCAGCTGTGATTGATCGCCACCCAAAGATGTGTTTGTGAACAGATTGAAACATTTAGAGGATTTTTTGGTTGGCACCCAATTTGGTCATTTTCAGAAGCATTCGGGACCTGAGGTTTCACTGTATGTGCATGTAAAAATTACATTAACATTTATTGTTAAATTAAGCATAGACATGTATAAGCAAACCATGTTACATATATAAAGCATGTTTACATTTTACAATCAAAAGCCACACAATTATTCTTTATACAGCACAGCACAAAGCAAAGCAGAAAATACAGTACAATATAGAAGAAAATTCTAACAGAATAAGCAGAATCATCTATGAGTTGAAATATTGTCCTGTGTAAGTTTATTTTCATCAGAGTTTAGGATGTGGCTGAGTGAGACTTCTAGTAGCAGCCAAGAATATATAACATAAAACTCCTACCGACTACTATAGGATGTTTTGCTTAAAGGAATCATGCATATCTGGCCAACTTCTGAGTAACAGTTTCCCAATGAGAAGCTGAAAGCTTTATTCTACATTTGTTTGACTGAAAATATTTTATCTCACGTTAAAGTAGAAAGATTGGGAAGCATTTCATGCTATTTGCAGGAATTGGAACCTCTTGTTTGGAATGACATTACAGCAATTGGTTTTCCTTCCTGGAACTATGTCCTATTTTTTTTGGCCTTGATATAACTGGCACACTATTACCAGAACCTTTTTGCCAGCTTGAAGTATATTTTCAGTAGTGGAGTTGTCAATGTAGAACACGAGGCCCAAGGAAAATATATACTTCATAAACATATATGAGCATTTCATTCTCTATTTCTTTAAACATGCCTTTCCTGTAAGATGAATTTGAGGATGTAGATGCTGGCATGTAACTTTGGACCATATTGTTATGTATTTGAGATAAGTGTAATTGAAGGTTTTATCCTGGTTACTTACCTGCTGGAGCAGGAAAATGCTCTCTCCTGATTGGCTGTTGGCTGATTAGTTCCTATAGAAGGACTGAGGTCAGCCAGTGAGTTTTTAACATTCCTCACAGGCAGTATTAAATAAAGAGCTGTTAGAAAGTTCTCTGGCCTCATCTCCATTCTTTGCCCAGAACTTAACCCTGGCGATGAATGTGGGATGAATGAAACTGAGGTCTGCAAAGTGATCTGAGTGATCTGCAAAGAGCTGATCACTGCAAGCTGACTCACTCACAGCTGACACTGCACTTTCAGCATCTCTATCCTTAAATGGACGTTGTACATTTGTACTTTTGTTACGTATAGTGGAATTCCTCTTTGTGGTTCTCACCCACAAACCTTTGGAAATGAATGGCAACAGATCAGAAAAAAAGAGATCTATCCTTGATACCTGTGATATTGGGGTCTTTTCTTTCAAATATGTCCTAGGAAAGTGTCTGTTCCTTCTGGCTCTGACCACAATACTTTTAGAATTTTGAAAGGTACCCCAACAAAGTACTTTGATTCAAGCATCAGTTTTCTTTATCTAGAGAAGAAGGTGAAAAGAGTTGTGGTCCAAGAATTCTAGCAAGTAAACTATTTTTCCTGAGTTTGGAAGTAATATATTGATGTGTACATTAGGGCAGGGATCATAATTGTGAGGCTGAAAATACTGGTGAACTTGTTAAATGCACCTAATCAACCATGACACAGAAAGATGGGAGTGTTGGCTTGCTCCAGCAGACGTCTTCTTATTTTCCTATTGCAATTTTCTATATGAGAAATTCCAAAAGTGTGTTTAGAGGCAATTTTACTGAAGGAGCAATAGGAAACTTATTCTAAGCTAGGAGGAGCCTTATTTGTTACATATTCATCTGCAGTTGTGAAAAGGCATGGTAAAACAGAACAGTGTTTATAATTTCTGTAGATATATTTCCCTTCTTCATATTGAATACTATAACCATTCCGTGTGTTGTTTCTAAAAACATATGCATACTCAGTAACTCAGGAAACAATTAAAATGATAGGATCCAAGTATCATTCCAGCCCTGCTTTTCTACCCATATTGTGAAGCAAAGCTTTCAGGTTTCTTGGCTTTGTTTCTTTCCTCCAATTCTATGATTTTCCTGCTAATATTTCAGAATGCAAATCCCCAGGTGCCCATTTAATCCTTCAAATTTAGATACCAGATGGTGCCAATAACAGAGTTATTTCTCCTCCCAATCAAATAAAGCCGACAGGTGGACTGTTACTGGTTTGAGTTCCTGAATCTCAAGGTATCAAAGAAGACTAACTTAATGACAAGTTCCTGGCAATGATAAATAACATTGAGAAATGGCAGAAATGCTTTTTAAGAACCCGAGGATTTTATTTCTGCTCTGAAGCAGTTGCTTTCATGTTTATACGATGTTTACTTTGAAGTACAAAGGCTGTAGAAAACAGTAAAATAGGTTAGCAAAATATGTCTAGTTAGGTAACTACATCAAAATCTGTTTAACTATGCTAATATTTTATTAGAAACTGACCTAACCCCTCATCTGGCTTGGTGAGAATTTCTATGATATAGGACAAAGGTGAGCAGATTTTAGGACTGCAGAAATGATGGTGGTGATTACCATTTTATTAGAACCTTAAAATCCAATGAAAAATTTAGAAGCAAAGGATATTTATCAGAACTAAAAAAAAAAGATCTTGGACAGTTTCCATTCAAAATGCAGGCTATTTTCTGGCCTACTTTTCCTGGAAGACCCTTTGGAGGAGAACATCAAAGCATCTGCAAACTGAAAAGCATATGAAGCCAACCAATGCTGCAGAGAATTTAGCACCTTATATTGATGGACAGATCAGTTGTTTCCCTGATTGTAAAGAAAGAATTCTCATGACTGTAAGCTATAAGGCAGTGAACATACTTATTGCAGAAGACTGTATACAACTTGTTGTTTCTATTCTGAAGCAGTTGCTTTTCATGTTTATACTGTTTACTTCTTCTACAACTTCATAGGTTATTAACAGCTGGGAACAACATGGAGAGTGCCTTGGCAGACTTTCTGTTGTCCGATATTGTCAGAAACAGAAGCCTTATTCCTGTTGCTTGGCTCCATTGCCTTGTCATAAACTTAGGTTCCTGAACAGTGGTGGGATTAAAACATTTTTACTACCGGTTCTTTGGGCATGGTTTGGTGGGTGTGGTGTGGCTTGGTGGGCGTGGCAGGAGAAGGATACTATAAAATCTCCATCCCCTCCCCACTCCAGGGGAAGGTTACTGCAAAAACCCCATTGCCTCCTGATCAGCTGGGACTTGGGAGGCAGAGAATAGATGGGAGCGGGGCCAGTCAGAGGTGGTATTTACCGGTTCTCTGAACTGCTCAAAATTTCTGCTACCGGTTCTCCAGAACTGGTCAGAACCTGCTGATTGTCACTTCTGTTCCTGAACCATCTTACCTGAAATCAGTCTGGGTAATTGTCTATGTAGCCCCTTCAGTTTATGGAATCAAATCTCTTTTTATAAAATGCTGATCCTAGTCACATTTTCAAGGTATTAGAAAACAAAACGGCACTCCTCTGATATAGCAATTGGTTAATTTCAATGGTATAATTCAAAATTCTGAATATATTGCTAATTTTAAATATTTAGTAGTGAGAAATATTTCCATTTCTACTAACAGTTATATATAAATTGATCTACCAAACATATAACGTGTCTGACTTTGGGCAAACCAGTGTTTCTCATCCTTGGCAGTTTGAATATGTGTGAACTCAAACTGCCAGCTATGCTGGCTGGGGAATTCTGGGAGCTGAAGGCCACACCTCTTTATACTGTCAAGGTTGAGAAACACTGGGGCAAACAATGGCTTCTGGATGATTTCTGAATCAGCGACTTTAATCAGCCTATGCAAATATTTTTACCTCCCCTGAGGGAGGAGATCTGGGACATTCTCAATACTTCTAGTTTTTTAATTAACCCTCTCACCTTTGGGTGGTATTTATTTGTTGTATATCTTTGCTACTACCCTACCAAATGATATATGGTGGTTTACAACATAATAACAATGCAAAACATTCCTACAAGAATGAAAACAATATTATAAAAGCATATAATTGTTGTACATGTGCCTATGATTAGCCTCTGGCACAATATCTTTCTATCAGAATACAGAGTTGGAAGGGACCTTGGAGGTCTTCTAGTCCAACTCCATGCTCAGGTAGGAAACTCTATACCATTTCAGACAAATCATTGTCCAATCTCTCCTTAAAAACTTCCAGTGTTGGAGCATTACAAGTTCTGGAGGCAAGTTGTTCCACTGATTAATTGTTCTGTCAGGAAATTTATCCTTAGCTCTAGGCTGCTTCTCTCCTTGATTAGTTTCCATCCATTGCTTCTTGTCCTGTCTTCTGGTGCTTTGGAAAATAAGTTGACCTCCTCTTCTTTGTGGCAACCCCTGTGATATTGGAACACTGCTACCATGCCAGTTCTTCTTTTCATTAAGCTAGACATTTACAATTCCAGCAACCGTTCATTATATGTTTTAGCCTCCATTCCCTAATCATCCTTGTTTCTCTTCTATGAGCTCTTTCTAGGGTCTCCACATCTTTTTTACATCATGGCGGCCAAGACTAGATGCAGCATTCCAAGTGTGGCCTTACCAAGGCATTATAAAGTGGTATTAACACTTCACGTGATCTCGATTCTATCCCTTTGTTAATGCAGCACACTGCTGATTCATATTTAAAGGCTTGTCCACTAAGACAAGATCCCTCTTATTATTTACATACCTATACATTCCATCCAGATACTCAAACAATATATCTTGCAACTGTTGTGCTAATAAGGAACTGGGATTAAAGGTTAGTATAGATTATTGCAGAAAAGTTTATGCAGGAGAAGAAAGAGCTGCAGATGGGCTGATATAAGTATCAAATGCAACACAGGCAGAGTAACATCATGAGGAGAATTGAGTCCAGTGTTGTTGTAAATAATCTGTAGGTTTGTACCCATACTAAGGTTGACTTGTAAACCTAAAATGGACTGAACACTTTAATCAAAATCTGGCAAACTGTTAAGAGTTATTGTGGAACTGGCCAACCTTATACATTAAATGAATGAACAAGTAAATCAAATGATAAGTGTTAGATTGGGTAATTGGTAGGCACACACAGGCTTAACGGTAACAACAGCTCTTTATTAAGTACAACAAGTGAGAACAATCCAGCGAAGGTTGAGTCTGACAGCAGCCCTTTTATAATAGGATTAAACCTCTGTACCCGCTGGAACAGAGGACCTTGGTAGTAACCACTATAGTTAGAACAAATATCTAACACCCCTCCCCTCTTGGATGGAACAATCCTACTGGTAACGTAGTCACGCAAGTAGGCGGGCTTTTGGGTAGCTCTGCCTGATCTGCGCAGTTCAGTAGGAGGAGTTTCCTTGGACAGGTCGGATGGACCTGTTTGCTCCGCAGATCCATTTGGTGGAAGCTTCTGGAACCTTTCACAGGCTGCTGCTGGATCTTCGGGAGCCGGTTCACTCGGAGCTTGCTGCGGGCCTGCAACAAAACCAGAGAAGTTTCCTGGTATCCTCGGGCTTGAGCTGCCATGGAAGGAGTGAGTGTTTGCTCCATTTGGGTAGGACTTTGGCTAACTCGTGCAGGAGTTACCCCTGGTTGTCTAAGAGTGGAGTTGGAGAGGCGGCCACAAAGTTGGTCAATATGCCTTCTCCAATTCCTACCGTCCTTGAGCTCTAGTAGGTAAGAGCAAGAGCTAGTGATGGAAGGAATCCACAGAGTTCCCCTGGCGTAGTTGTGGGTGTATACCAAATCCCTTACACTAAAAGTCCAAATCTTGCTTGTGGAGTCAGGGGGTGATGAGGCAGAATAATTGGGGTGTAGCCGGTCTAAGAGGGACCTTAGCCGGTGACCCATGAGAAGCTCGGAGGGGCTTCTCCCTGTAGTGGCACTGGGTGTGATGTGCTGAATTATCAAATAGTGGTCAACCCGTGTTTGCCAATCTCCCGGGCCCATCCTAGAGAGGGCCTCTTTTGCAGATCTCACCATTCACTCCACCTGACCATTGGAGGCCGGATGGAATGGTGCGACCAGGGCATGCCTGATTCCCTGAGCTGCTAGGAAGGTCTCAAATTGAATGGCCGTAAATTGGGGCCCATTGTCAGAGACCAAGACATCGGGCAGGCCGTGCGTGGAGAAAAGTCTTCGTAGCACCTTGATGACCTTCTGCCATAGTGGAGGTCATCAGGACTACCTCTAACCATTTCGAGTAGGCGTCCACAACTACTAAGAATGTCTGGCCATGAACTGGGCCAACAAGACATGCGGTGGCTGAGGACGGCACCGACGCTGAACGGTGAAGCGTTGCAGGTCAGCACTAATGGCAGGGTCTGGCTGTACTGAACAAGGAAGGAATCCACCAACAGGAGTCATTTTACAGCGGCAAATGTGGCAGCCTCAGCTTTTCCCCAGGACCGCTGTGTGTTCTTAACCAGGAGACGGTATAAGGGCTCAGCAACGGTGGCTTTCTGTTTAAGAAAGACGCTGTAGAAATTAAGGAGCCCGAGGAACGCCTGCAGCTCGGTTTGATTGCAAGGTGTGGGGGCGTCCTGAATTACTTTGATGTTTTGTGTGGTCGGGTGAATCCCAGAGCCATCGATTAGGTATCCTAAGAAGTCAACCCTTGACATGTTAACTTGGCATTTCTCTTTTTTGAGATGGAGGCCTTTGTCTCTAATTCGAGCCAAAACTGTTCATACATGTTTTAAAAGTTGCACCTCGTTTGCAGCTGATACCAAGATGTTGTTGAAATAGGGGACGACTCCTGGAATCCCCTGCAAAAGCCGCTCCATGACTCTTTGGAACAGTCCAGGGGCGATACTAACACCAAATTGCAGGTGGTAACATTTGAATGCACCCCTGTGCATCACAATGGTTTGGGCCTTTGCCATAGCACCATTTATAGGCAATTGTTGGTATGCCTGTGCCATGCCCAATTTTGCAAAAAAAATTCTGGGGCCTAATGAATGAAGGAGATGCTGTACAATGGGTACAGGGTAGGCTCTTTGTTGTAGCACTTTATTTATTGTGCAGATGTGGACAGACCCGTCAGATTTGACAGGTGTCACTATAGGGGTCTCCCAGTGTGTGTGATCGACCGGCTCTAGGATTCCCTGGCCTACGAACTCATCAATTTCCCTGTCAATTTTGGGGCGGAGAGCAAAAGGTACTCTCCTGGGTTTTAGCCTTATTGGGGCTATGTTGGGGTCCAAACTAAAGGAAATTGGAGTCTCCACATACTTACCCAGGCCGGTGCCAAAGACGTCCTCGAACTCCTTAAAGATGGCTTCAGCGCTGTTGTCTTTCAAGACGTTGATACCAGTCACCTTTAGGCCCAGGGCTTGGAACCAATCTAGCTCTAGGAGGCTCTGCAGGTTGCAGCTGACCACTGACACTGGGATTTTCCTGCTGAACTGCTTGAACTTCACCTGGAAGATGCCTTGGCCCATGATGGGGATCAGGTTTCCCTGGTAATCGCATAGGAGGATGTCAGGGGTGCGAAGATGCTGCTTCTTTAGGCTAGGGATAGCCTGCTTTAGGGTAGACCACGGTATGATGGTCAGTGATGACCCGGTGTCGATCTCCATCTCACATGGAGAGTCCTCAATGAGGACTGTGACCTTCAGCTTTTTTGGCCGCCTCGTGCGGACTTGGCCGATTGATGTGTGGTGGGTGACTCTACTGTCTCCCTCTGAGCGCCATGGTGGCTTCTGCTAGGCCCCTTGGCTGGGCATCTGTTGGCAGTTTGGTGCACTTCTAGGCTTCCAGGCAGTGGCAGGGAATTCACTGCGGCACACCTTGGGGATATGCCCCATTTGCTCGCAGCGCTGGCAGGTTGCGTCACAGAAACGGCAAGCTGATCTTGACATGGTGTCCTCTGCAGCTATCGCAAGGCGGGAGATGCGGTTTGAATTTGCACGCCGGCTGGGCACAGCTACTGCGCATGCAGCAGCTGTCATCTTCTTCACCTTCTGAGCTCTCGGGCTCTGCAGCCTTGCAATGTACATGTGTACATCTTGTGGAGCACTTTGGTGCTGCAGAGTCTCAGTAGATTGGATGGCTGATTCAGATGCCCTGCCTTCATCCAAGGCAATCTGCAGTGTGAAGTTAGATTTAGTGAATAACCTCCTCTGTAGGTTAATGTCCTATACGCCACAAATTATGCGGTCCAGAGTCAGCTCGTCCAGATCTCAGAATTCACAGTACACTGAGGCCTTGTGGAGCGCCACAACATACTCGTTAATTGACTCGCCTTCCTTCTGGTTTCTGATTTTAAACTCATGCTGGCGAACGTGCTTGGACAGCTTGGGCGCATAGTGGGTCCTCAGCATCTGCTGAAGTACGGACCAGGAGATTGATTGTAGCGGTGTCGGCTCAGAAAGTTTTTTGCTGTCTCGAACACTTCCCGGCCACAGTATCCGAGGAACATGTTTTTCTTGCAGCCTTCAGAAAGGCCCATGAGGTCATTTGCCTCAAGGAAGCAGTCAAATTGTAGCATGTACGAGTCCCAGTGCTCTGTGACTGAGTCATATGCAGTCGGTGGGGCGTGCATGGCCATTTTGTGTTCAGAGGGCGTTTTGAGTTTGCCGCTCAAAAATGGCTGCTTGAAGCCGCACTGAGCTCCGGGCTGGATGTAGTTGCTGGATTGCTACACTTTTTTCGGTTCGCCTAATTGCCTTCCAATCCCACCTTCATCACCAGTGTTAGATTGGGTAATGGATAGGCACACACAGGCTTAACTGTAACAACAGCTCTTTATTAAGTACAACAAGTGAGAACAATCCAGTGAAGGTTATGTCTGACAGCAGTCCTTTTATAGGGAGTTGTCAGACCCTTCAACCAATAGGAATAAACCTTGGTGGAAACCACTGCAGTTAGTACAAGTATCTAACAGTAAGATTTACTGAAGTGCTCAAGGGCATAGCCTAGTGAAATAAATGTGAAAGGGCAACAGTGTTTTGGGGCAATCATCTATACATCCTTAGGGCAGAGGCCAAAGATAGATGGAAGAAAAAAGATTAAACATTTATCTGACTTTTGTTCACCAGCCAGTCATCTGTCAGCTCGTCAGTCTCAGAGTGGATGGGAAAAAGCCAATTAATTCTGTATGCCCTTAAACCTAGAGTTGTAAAAATGAATAAGGCTAATAATAAGGAGATGGAGAATACACATATGTTAGGAAGATGTATTAAGGCTACATTCTAAGATTGGCTTACTTGAAATGCATTTGAGAATAAATATAAATCTAGAGGGGAAAAAATAGGTAAGTACAAAAGGCGTTACTAGTCTACACTTAGCTTAAGTAAAGGGACCACATAAAAGAATGCAAGCTAATTAGCAATGCAGAAACTTGTCTCCTCCTATAAGACCTGGTTGATATACAAATTTCTTCTCTCCATCTCTATTTCTGAACAAAAATCCTGGGACTTCTATAGTTATGCCTATTTCAATTAGATTTTGGATTATATCATGCCGGCCTGTTTTCAGATATACACAATTAAGCAGCCCCATCATACAGAGTACTAGAATGGATATTTATTATTTTAATGTTTTAAGTTGTTGCTTTTATTGGTTGTAAGCTCCCCAGAGTTGCCTGTGAGCGAGATGGACAGCATATCTGTTTAATAAATAAATAAATAGAACACAGATCTCCACAAGGGAGAGATATTGTATATCATATACAAGCAGTATCATGACCCCAGTCCATCCTTCTGCTGGAAAAAGCAAACTCTTGGTCTTTCTAAAACAGTGTTTTTCTAACCTGGTAACTGAGATATATGTTCAACTCAAAGAATTCCCCAGCCAGCATGGGAAGTTGAAATCCATACAACTTAAAATTGCCAAGTTGGAAAAATACTGTTCCATAACGATGGGCAAGCATTGCTAAACTGAGGCTAGCGCAGAATTGGAGACATCAGGTAAGCCACTTAGAAGATACATAGTAGAAGCAGGAACTTGGTTAGCCACTATCTCAAAGCAAGATTAGGAACCAGTGTATGAAGACCAAGAAGACTTCTCAGAGAGAAGGTTTGAGACCATCAGTTTTTTACCCCAGGACCACTTCAGGCATAGCCATCCATTCCAATGATTAACAGTTATCATTCCTATCATTGTGTAGTCTTAACCATTAACAGCTATCATAGTCTTCCAAAATATATTGGAAAGAAGATGCCATATTGATTTCTGGGAAAAGATTATTCTAGAGTGGGGGTGTCAAATTCGCAATGTCATGTTGTCGTCACATGAGGTATCGTTACTTTCCCCCCCTAAAATGGGGGTGGACGCATGATGCATCTGACCTGCAGGACTCGAGTTTGACACCTTTGTTCTAAAGGATCAGTGTCACTGCTGAATAACTCTAGTTTCTAGCCCTCCCCCAATTTGCATAGTAGGAAAGCTCTCCCTTTTCAATATAGAATGCATATATTTATATTATATTTATATATAATATAAAGTCTTCCTTGATGACTTCTTTATCATTGATAATCAGCCCTAAAATAAGCTCTTCGCCATCTCAGTGTCTGCAATGTCAATTTTAAGGATGATGGCTATACTACATCTATTGTCATTAAGTCAGTCTTTTTTATTTTAATTACAATTGTATTTTTTTTACTGGCTCCTTGATTTGCAGTACTAGAATTTGCAGATCACTTGCATTCTCAACTACCAAAATAATACCATCAGAAATAATCAGCATGAATGATGTTTCTTCCTCCATTTTAATTTTAATAATATGGACATCTTTTTTTAATCTACCTTCCCTCAATAATTAACAGTTACAGTAGTTTGACTTAAAAAGAGAGAAAATATATATCTTTTGCCAATCTGGACCCAGTCTGTTTTGCTATGGGCAGACTATCACTTCCTCATCTGCATATTGGTTTCCAAAGACATTCCACAATTTGATAGAGTCATTACAATTGCAAGCTTTCTATAATCAATGAAGCACATATTGACTTCTTTGGGGGTATTCCTACTCTAAATAATCAATCAGGCTGATGATCGATTATTTAGCATGCACCAACAATAGTGTCTCCTGCAGCCTGGCATCTCTCTCTCTCTCTCTCCATGTACAGCTCTAATCTGCTTTGAATGATTCTCAAACATTATTTTGCTAGTATGTGAAATTAAGTTCCTTCCTGACATCTTTGCCTTATTGGCTTTGTTTCTCTGCTTGGCAATTTCCTCTATCTCTTCTGACATCCAATTTGCTTTCTTCTGTTTCTTGCTCTTTGGCAGTTTCTTTTCATTTTTCATTCTTAACAACTGCTTTGATTTTATTCCACATTCTTCTTGTTCCCTATCCATAAGATTCAGGACTTCAAAGCTTGATATTTCCTTGAAAATTGTGGGTAGATACAGTGTATTCCATCATGTCATGGAAATTGGTTGGTTTTATTCTTCTGCTTTAGCTTGACTGCCCCTGGTCATAACTTTGCTGTTATGACTAAGCTCTTCCACCTCCTTATATCAGTGATGGAATTAATTTGATTTCTCCCTGCTCCATCTGGTGATGTTCACATTTATAGGTGATGTTTTGGTTATTTTATGACTGTGTTAGCAATGAAGAAATTATTAAATTGGCAAAAAGTTC
>NC_138548.1:66873956-66893956 GCF_964273705.1 Natrix helvetica
AAAATGAGTAAAGAAATAAAGCAGTGAGTGTTGTGCCTTCCAGGGCTAAGCAGTTTAAAGGGGATAGTGCGGACAATACTTGTTCCAACATTATCCCTTTTTTACACACCATATGATTCAAGCACACCAAAATACAAAACACAGATGCATAGGGAAATCTATACAGTTATACGCAGTATATGATTTTTACTGTTTATTGAATAATGTTTAATTGTTCACTCCTATCCCTTCTGAAGTAATTCCAATTGACCTTTTCAATACTTCATTTAATCTTCCTTTATTTGAACATTTTATTCAGAATAAAAAAGCAGCAGTAGTAAGAGCTGAAACTGAAGAAAAAGAAAACTACAAATTTGAAGCTGATGCTTTGTATAATTCTTGACATGACCAGATGTTTTTCTTAATGCCATAGTTAATGTTGTTTTTATTTTCTTATTAAGGGCCACAGCTTTTTAGGCATATTTGCACACTGTATAATGGATAGATGAAAAAGACAATTAATGCCAGAGCATTAGTAAATGGAATCTATCAATATACCTACCTACCTACCTACCTCCCTCCCTCCCTCTCTCCCTCCCCCCCCTCTCTCTCTGTCTCTCTCTTTTACTTGGTCCAGACACATTGACATATTTCTCCAAACATGCCTTTGATCATTCTGTTTCTCTATTTAAGTAAGGAAATACATTTGAAATAATGCTACAGCTGCTAAATGAAAAATCATACAACTGTGCTGGACTTACAACTGCCTCTGTCATTGAACAAATTGCCACAATCATTAAGCAAGATACCATGTGATATCACAATTTCACTTCCATGTTCTTCATTAATTCTGACTTCCTTGGAAGTCAGTTGTGAAACTCCTAACTCCTAGCTACAATGGCCGTAATTGTGAAGATTGAGCCCAATGGGTTTTTTTCCAACCGTCATAACTGTGAATAGTTGCCAAGCAAGGTAGTTGGCAAGTGAGAAGTACCTGTACCAAGTAGTTATGCCTTTGTACCACACTGTTTACATGCATTATTGAATATTATATATTTATCTAAGCTTCACATAGCTTTAAAATTAGGATAGAAGACAGTGAGTTTGGAATAAAGATATAGACCTGAACATTGCAGAAAAGCTTATGGATATAGAGTTTGGTTACTCTATAAGTAAGCAAGAAGATCATAAGAGATGTGCTGATTTAGGAGGCAAAGAAAGGTTTTTTTGTGTGTAAACGCTACCTTGTAAGGGAAATGGGTGCATAGTAATTAAATAAATAAACAAATAAATAAATAAACCATAGTAAAAATGGGAAATTTTCTGCTGAAAGATAAGGCAATGACCATTATCTTACATACTTTTTAAAAGGAACCCAAAGGCATTAATAGAAGATCATGATATCAGGTGTCTATTTTGATAGCCCTTTACTATCCCCAGAGTTATGGACAAAATACCATAAGTGCCAATTGAAAGGATCTTTTTAGTTAGTGTATGACGTTGAATGTTGTTCTAGTGTGTGTCCTTAGCTAGATAGAGCAAGGTCTTATGTAATTTCCATAGTCACCATACAGCATCTGATTGGCAGTTGAAATCCAATTCAATGGATTACAATAGATTTAGGAAGGCTGAACTGTGACTCTCTTCAGAATGTAGTGTCATGAAATTGGTACTGTTTAATTTTGTATTTTTGTTTGCCTTTGCTATTGATGAACTGCATAGCTAATTAAATCAATCATATTTACAATGGTAAACATATCTTGACTGGATATTTCTACTACAAATCTGTGCTTTATTAATTTTACGGAATAATGGTGACAACATCTTTACCTAATCTAGAAGAGTTGTAGTATGAAAGCTGAATCATCAGAAAAGCCAAACAAAGAAAAATCAATGTCTGTGTTAAGAGTTAAGAGTACCTCAGACTGCAAGAATTATTCCATACCAAATGAAGTAAATCCACACTGTTCCCTAAGAACACAAACTATGAATTTAAAACTAACAAAATTTGGACACAGTGGATAGGCAAGAGTCATCAGAAAAGAAAATCTTGATTTTGAAGGCAATTGCTATAGGCAAACAGAAGACCAGATGGTTAGATAATGTCAGTGGTGACACAAGCATGAGATCACAAGACCTCTAAGAAGCAGTTACAAACAGTCCTGGAGAGATGTTGTTCACCAGGTCCTAAGAAGTAAGTCAGCAACAAGAACAGTGCCAATGTTGTTGAAAATAGTAATTAATCTAGCCACAAGAAAGTATTCAGAGGTGTGAAGTTGCTATAATTTACATTATAATTATGCAGTGGAAATTATATAATGTTTGCTTATGTATTTGGAAAAAAAATGCATGCAATTTGTGTTGTTGTGGGGGAAATAGGCAGGTGTATTGGCCGTGTTTGATGCCTTGAGTTTTTATACATACATACCAGAAGTGGGTTGCTCCCAGTTCAGCCCAGTTCGGCCAAACCGGTAGTGGAATTTGGGCCTGCGTCGCAGAACCAGCAGCGACCCAGGCCTGCCATGCCCCCGAACTGGTTCCCTTGCCACCATTTTGTTTTTTTAGTGACTGTGCATGTGCAGTTCACTATAAATTATTCTGCATATGCGCAAAGAACAATTTACATTTAACAGTGCACGCACACGTGCAGGACACATCTGGCGTATGCATATTGCACGCAGGTTGTGAACGGTAGTAAAACTGACAGCAAGCCACCCCACATACATACATACATACCTACATACATACATTCAAAACACATACACACATACACACACACACACTCCAAATCTTCCCTTCTTGCCCTGTTACTTGGTGCATATATATTTTTGCACCTTCCTTTTCACTGAAACTATTCATTTCTCTTCCCTTCCATTTTATTATAATATTTTCTATGGAGTTAGTGTTAAGTCAGATGGTCAGAATTCTGCAAAGTAGCATCATGTTCTTGAGTCATGTTTATTTTTCTTTTGAAAGATGGTACAATAAGTGAACAAATAAGTACTATAAGTAAATAAATAAAATCAGACTTCATATAAAGCTTTGGAGTCAATATATTTTTTGGTTTCACCAGTTTTTTGCATCAAATTGGTCAACTACTAAAGAAAGGAGGAAGAAGTACATGTGGGTGTGTATAAGAGAAATAAAGTGAGTGAAAGTATAAATAAGCAGTATATTTATTTGTTCCCTAACTCTAGCTCCAATACAATCATGTTTATTTTTTGAATGGGCTGTATAAATTCATTTGATCATTTTATGGAGTTACAATACCACAATTTTTGACAATAGTATAATCTATTGTTAGAAAAGTAAATTGTGTGTGTGTGTGTGTGTGTGTGTGTGTATACAAATTATTAGATAGATAGATAGATAGATAGATAGATGATAGATAGATAGATAGATAGATAGATGATAGATAGATAGATAGATAGATAGATAGATGATAGATAGATGATAGATAGATAGATGATAGATAGATAGATAGATAGATAGATAGATAGATAGATAGATAGATGATAGATAGATAGATAGATAGATAGATAGATAGATAGATAGATAGATAGATAGATAGATAGATAATAGATATCATTCTATTCAGAGACACCATGGTATAGTGGTTGGAGTGCTGGCCTAAGAATGGGGAGACCCAGATCCTAACCCTCCATTTGTACAAAAGCCACTTTGGTTACTCCCTTTCATCCCTCTTCAATGCCAGGCTTCTTCGCATAATGCAGAAATAACCTTGCTGTAAAAACTGGGTGAGTGTAGTGCAAATCCAAGTGAGTCTGTAACCATGCAAAGAAATGCTAAAGAAATGCTAAAAATGCTAAAGAAACAGCAGCAACATATTCTATCCAAAATGGTTTGAATTCTGATGTGTCAGACTACTTCAGCTTCTTCATTTTCAATTCCTTTATTCTGTGGTTCTTGCTTGCAGGCAAGTGGTATTTCTTGCAAGAATTGCAATGCATCGCTGTTGGTACTTTGTCATACAATTGTGCATATCCATGCAATTGTGCAGCAGTTAACTAGGCAACCCACTGTTAACTTTAGCTCTTGCTTTGCATGTACTTGTTTTTATTATGACTCATATACAGAATATTATACACGCATACATTATACAATATGTTCCTTGAAGTCGGAAGGGTGTTTTGAAAACTTGCCTCTATGTAGCACATGTGCGCATGAATGACAAAAACTTTGCTTCCCTGTACTGAAGAATTTCTGAGCAGTATTGTATAGGCGAGATGACGTGTATATATTCTGAAAGATACAGATCTGTGGGGGGGGGGAACCTTTATTTTTCGTTCATTTTTCCTCCATAGCAACTGATGTTCAATGTCATGTTTACAGCAATGCTAAGTATCGCCTTCTTCTTCCACAGCTTCAAAAACTCTCATAAATAGTCTGCTTCGGGATCCTTCTCAGATTCCAGATGGAGTCTTAGCCAATCAGGTCTATCAGGTATTTATCACAGTCATCCTTTTTCAATGACAATGCTGTTCTCTGCCTAGCACGGAAAGAATTTTCAAAATCTCATTTAATTGCTGGCATCATTATTATCTTACATGGAGGTCAACAATGCATAAATAGCAATGTGGTATTTGTGAAGAGAGCATTTTATCGTCTTATTATATTATTTTTACAGACACATTATTTCTTACAGAATAAAAAAGATGTGAATTTAGTTTTCCGTTATTCCTTGCAAAAAGCTTTTTCTTCAAAAGTTTTAATTTCGAAGAGAAAAGTATTTCCTACGATTCTATTAATTATAATGGACCTACACATGCCCATCTTCCTACTGCCATTTTTATTTGTCTGCAGTGCATTGTGAATGACTACTGTTATGGACCATTGGTGGACTGCATCAAACAGTATCCTTTCTCATAAAATTTTAGGTTCACAGTTGATGAGCTTAGGCTTTGAGGAGGAGATGTGTCTAGCTGTAACCTGACATAAAGTTCTGCTTCGCAAGGCACATATCATGTGCCTCTGTTTTACATTCAATCAGCCACAAGGGGATCACTGCAGAGCCTGTCTCTTACATTGTTTAACTAATGTCAGATATGCCTTATGAAAATTGTCAGTTCAGTAAGATATACATTTCCTTTGCTTAGATAAAATCCTCTTGCTGTTGGTCACGTGAAATACACAATCTTGTATTAAATTATTTGTTGTCATAAGTTGCAAATTTTATAAGACGTAGTAGCTTCTTTGCATTTCCCACAGAAACTGTGATTCAAAATCTAAGAGCAAGAAAATGTGACTTACCACTGTTTTGTCACAATGGAAAAAGGATAACACATTAAAATGATCATAAGTGGAATTAAATGTATTCATAGATGCCTAGGCTACTTGCAATTCTGTTCAAATTAATTACATGCACAACCCTTCTGGAAGGTTGTTCTCCTTTATCTTTCTCATCCACTGAACATTCTAGAAAATCTTGATGCTTAAAGAATGAAAATGTTGTTCCTACACAACAGGGTTTAAAAGTTAATAGTTAAGCAAATTAGCACAAACCTTGCAACTTATTCTATGAGACAAATAGACAGAACACATTCAAATCATCTACTTTGTATAGTATTTACAGTTATAAAAATGGAAAGGAATCTTAATCTAAAGACAACATAATTAAAACATACAGAATTCATTGGGTTTTGCTCAGAATGAATATATTTTGTATATGTTCTTAAATCACCTTCCAACCCATTTTATTTCTTTTTCATTTTAGTGGGTTGAAGTGATTATATAAGTATATTAATTTAGAATAAACATTAAATTAATATTATTTTTCAAAAAAGATACATACTGGTTTATAACAACAAATCTCACCATAATTTAGAACCACAGTAAGTTAAAGAAACAATGGGTGGAAACTAATCAAGGAGACAAGCAACTTAGAACTGAGGAGAAATGTCCTGACAGTGAGAACAATTAATCAGTGGAACAGCTTGCCTCCAGAAGTTGTGAATGCCCCAACACTGGAAGTCTTTAAGAAGATGTTGGATAGCCATTTGTCTGAAATGGTATAGGGTTTCCTGCTTAGGCAGGGGGTTGGACTAGAAGACCTCCAAGCTCCCTTCCAACTCTGCTATTGTATTGTAAAGTTAAAATAAAACTTATAATAACCTATTCAACCTATGATGAAATAAATAGGTTTATTTTTGCCTGTTCTTTCTTACTTTTTTAAGAAACCTAATTTCTGTCGTCAGTCAATGAATTTTTTTATTGAATTAATTGAAACATTTTTGTTAGTTTTAATTTCTGTACCAACCTACAAAAATGCAAGTCACTGGGAGATCTGCTCATCCAAATTGCTGCATAATATGTAGCTTTTGGCTCTTATTAACAGATGGAAGAAACTAGTGCATGCTGCAGGACAACTAATTTTTTCCCTACTGCTATCAGTGCTTTTTATGATTCTGAATTACTAAACGAGTTTTCACTACCCAGTATATTGTCACATCAGATCCACCATCTAATATTTGTCTTCAGTAAACCTCTGCTTTATACCTAGCTCTGTATATTTTGATATTTTCTTAGATAATAAAATAGGAGCAAGTTTGAAGTCCATGCTTTGGGAGAAGTAACAAAATTCAGACAGCTTCTAGGCATATAAGTATAATTAGTCTTACTACTGTGCCTCCAAGAAAACAAATTATAGCACAATCCTTTTTATGTGCTAAAAGCTTCTATGATTTTGTCTTGATAATGTATAGTAGTAATATATTTAAACATTCAATTCCTTGATGTCATGATAGACCCAGACCTATCAGACTAATCACAAAATAAATACATTTTGATAGATTTAGAACCCTAGGAACTGTATAAACTACACCACATATTTCACACATACTGTATATACCAAGTTTCTGAGCAGAGTTTCTTTGGGGAATGAAAAATGATTCTGGTAAGCCTATTTTTGTTCCGAACCATAGTTAATAAAGGCAATAAGATGATATCATTGTTTGCTAAATGTGTATCATAGAAAATTGACATAGTAGTATTTTTACATTGTCATCTACGTATATCATAGATAATTATATATTGGCTATAAAATTGGGTCAAAGAAATGGCCCTATGTAGCCTGTAATCTAGAAATAGTTTATGGAAATAGTTTTTGAGAACCATACTTCTGATAAACCATATTTACTACAAGGTATTGATTGCAATATACACCATAGTTAATTTCAGATCAGATTTCATTGAGCACTAAGGAAAAAAATTAGAAATAATTAATGTAAGGTTTTTAAAAAGTGGTTGACCGTAAGTTATTAAACATTTAATGATTTCTAACTGTTTATGAAAGATTATTTAAAAATATTTATTGCTGAATTAGTTGTTAATTTTAAGGCATACGAAGTCATTTAAAACCAATCTAAAGTTAAGGTTTTTAAAGTATAATGTCTTCTAAGGATTGCATATTGATTTTAAATACAACTATCTAATTATATATGCATGGACTAAAGTATGAAGTCAACCTCTTTGAATTGCCAAGAGGCTGTTTTTCAGTAACAGTTTAGATATTTACGGGAAACAAGGCTGCTGAATTGAATGAGCACAGACTGGCTTGTGAAGTTATTTACAAGTTTTGCTCCATGGTCAGGGCCATACATCAATAACAGGTATTACCATAGATTAAATCTCAGCCTTTTTGTTCACACTGTATTATACACACTGTTTGGAGAATTTATTTTATATTTTTGCTATTAGTCATTTTCCTTATTTGATTCTGTCATTATAGCACACCTTGATGTGCTACATCAATTTTTCAGAGTGCAATATTTCCCATGACTTACAAAAATTCAAACTGTGTAGTTTCTATAAAATAGATAACAATAACAACAATAATATGCAATCTAGTTATTTAAATTGTAGAAAAAGTATAAGTTCATAATTATTGAAAAATTATTTTTAAAACTTGAAAGAATAATAAGGAAAAATATATTTCATCATTACATTTCATCATTAGTAGTAATATTTGCTACCTATTATATTTTAATTATAATTTTCATGTCCTGCATGTATCTATTTTATGGGATTACAAAAAATCTCATACAGATTGATTCAATCTCTTGTGTCAATCTGCAATTAATAGCTAGAGGACCAGGGAAATCTCTTTTAAGGCTGTAAACATATTTAGAAATTTGAGATCTTGCTAGAGGTAACTATTTATAGAAACCCTAAACCTAACGCTTGTTGGATATGAACATAACATCCATTTTCCAAAACTCAAATTTGGCTCACTCTACAGGTACTACTAAGATCTGGGCTGCAAAGATTCAATACAATACAATACAATACAATAGAATTCAAACAACCACAGAGTTAGCAAAAAGCAACATGCATATATAACATGCAAACAGTATTTTAACCATCCTTTTGCAGCTCAGATCTAATGCTTCTTTTTTTCACATGCTATTTCCTCTTGTTTCAGAAAGACAGTTGTTGCTCTTTTTTTCTAGACAAGTAAACATGTCAAGCAAGCACTAGGTTTTAGCCTCTCATTGGTTGCCCTAAAAATATCAATAATGATAGTGATTGACAACTTTCCTCATAGCAGGCTGGCTTTTCAATTTTTAAAAAATATCAAACTATCATAGAAATATTTATGGAGGACGTCTCATAGGGACAATTTTGCCAACCCCAAACAAGGTATGTATAGCATTAACTAAATACTGATGAACCTCCAAAGCAATATATATTTATATGAATTATCCAGATTCCAAGAACAATGGGTCAAAGGTTTTACTTCATCTCAAAAGTGAGATTCAAAGGCTATTATGATGTAATGATTGCAAACAAATGGGAATTATTATCTTTGAATTCTGAATAAAGATTATTTGTCATGTTTCATTTCTGACAGTCTAACAAAGTTTATTTTGTTTACATCTTATCCTATTCTTCTTCAAGAAACTTTATGAAATGTCTCTTTTACTCTCATAGCAAGAGGAAAAGTTGAATTTAAAAATGAGTATGGAACAGACAACATATTATTTTTGATTTTTTTAAAATTAATTCTAGCATTAACTAATTATATAATATTGACTAGATATATATCACTGCTTCATAGTAATTATAAAGACACACCAGTCTGGCTGAAAATATATAGAAGATTATCTCATGACCTTAATACTCTGATTCCATCCCCTCCTCCAATATCTTTCATTTTCTTGTTGTAGACTGACAATTGGTTATTAAAATGCAAAGTTAATTGTTAAATTTTAGTAGCCAGGACTCAATTCTAGATCACTATAGTCTACCACAAAGAGCTATGCTATTATAAAATCAAGTTTTATATAAAATTGGGGAACATGTTTCTTTAATGGAAAAATATCAGCGCAATTGGATATGAGCATGAAGTCTTACTGCAAGAAATGCTTCTGGAAAGAAATATATCATTTTTAGGTAAGCTTTTATATTATAATCTAATACCTAAATGTTGGAAATCTCAGTAATTATTTCCAAAAAGTCTCTACAGATATCCTGTATATTAAGTAGTAAAGAGAAACTAAGAAATGATTGATTCAGTGCATGTTATCTTTTATTGATTTAGACCTGAGCAGGAACTCAGTTATCTAATACCTTATACTGCATGTGCACAAGCAAGTAATTAATATTTTATAGAATAAGTATCTGGGAAAAATGCTTTAATATCAGTTGTTGTATTACTTTTGGTGTCATGAGATATTAACCATAGTCTAGGTCTTAGGAGACTCAGAAGGAAGTATAAGAAATATTAGCTTTATAATGCTTCATGTATTAAATCTCTACAAGAGGGATTCACTAGTTTCTTTAGAAGTTTATTTCTTTTTTTACAGTATATTAAACTTTCCTGCATTGTATTGTTAGTCAGAATTATATTAAATGATAGCATATGTAAGGAGAATATTACAGTTAACACTTCCATGCACAGGTTATTATTACTTAAAAGACCATTTGTCTTAAAGCATGATATGTTTGTCATTCTTCAGAACTATTATGTGGAATGATAACATCTCAATATGAAAAACTATATTTAATAATGAAGGCTTTTAAGCAAAAGTTTAAATACGACCAAAACCAAATAATAAAAAAACTATTTTAAAGCAAAAATGCCTAATTACAGCAGCTGTGATCCGCTCTGTTTCTTAGATTCTGTAATAACAAGATTAAGAATATTAGGATTAAATGAGAATAACTATGAGATACTAATAGCAGGACTGAAGAAAAAGCAGCAGCACATCTCTGAATGATTACTTTATAACATTTTTTATTATTATTTGTGTAGCAGACATCTATTCCTTAGCTGTATTCTTATGATTTTCTAATAAAGGCAGAAACCAAGTTTGATTTAAATAAATTTCTTTAGTCAAATTGTTAAGGATAACTTAAATTTATGATACTGTTAGATAAATTATATAGCAAAACATATAGTTCTATCAAAAAATAAACATATTCATTCTGAATTCATGAAATTAATGTTATGAGCTTACTAATCATGTGCATTCAGAAATATATCCTTTTATTTACTTTATTTTTTACTACAAAGAATGCAGGAAGATATTTTAATGTTGAACTACAATAAAGAAAAGATTAAATCAGTTGGCTCATTCCATCCACACCTTAAGCATCCAGGAAAATACATGGTTCTAATTAGTTTGTCCTTAGTGAAATAATGGAAATTAGTAAACCATTTAAATAAGATCAATTCTTCCTCACAAACCACTGGATGTAAGAGATAAACATATATTTTAAAGCCTTTGGATGTTTCAGCTAGAGAAACTATTAGATGACCCAACATCCTTTCAAAATTGATTCCAATAATATACCAAATACATTTTCCAAAACATTTTCCTTGTATTCCATGATATCCTGGGTCTAAGTAGACTAAGGAGAAATGCAGATAAAAACTGCCCATATTCTTTCTCTTCTATGTCTTTATTGATCAGTAAAAAGGTAAGAAATATTTTGGCCATTGTTCCCAATCAGTAATACTGACAGGAATCTTACCAAATTGAGGAAGAGCCACAGAAGATAGATGTAGATTCATTGATAAGATGCCTTATACTACAATTCTTTCCATTCACAATAACCCTTTAATTTATGCCTATTGAGTAGGAGATGTGGGGAGAGATATTGTGAGTGAATGTACAATTTTGGGAAGTAAGCCTCTTAAATTTTCCTTCTATCAGTTTAGTGCTTGATGTCATATCAAGAACTCTGGGATAATATCTGCATCTGTGTTGTATAATAATTTTTCAGTGAATACTGAAATATTAATTTCTAGTGAAAATCTAGATTGAGATAAAGTTATAACATGTCTTCATTGCAGAAACACTAGCGGTTTCTTAAAGGTATTTGCAGGAGCTTCAGTCAAGTAAAATATTTCTTTATTTTGAACATTTTTCAGAAACAAAGTACAATATGACAGGTTGAATTAATGATGTCTATAATGAAGGCATAAAAATGCAGAGATGGCAAAGAAGCAGTTTTAGATTCATGTTTCAGGTTTACCAAGAAGGTTCATTTAAACTGACACAGCATTGCATGCATTAAAAAGATATGTATGAGTGCATTAGTAATTCTTGTACCTTTGTTCAAAAGAGAATTAATTATTCTTCCTATCAGCTAATAGAATAATACTATTGTTTATATCATCTATTCTCTCTAGCTGAAGATCAGTTACGTGCAAAGGGTTATGACAAAACACCAGACTTCATATTAGAAGTGCCAATTGGTAAGTCCATAACGCTTTTTGTTTTTCTAATTGAGTTGTTTATATTAAATGCTAGCAATCTTAGTTGAATTATTCCAGATATGTTTTAATCATAACGTTGAAGATATGCACAATAGTGAACCAGTTCCATTAAGAATTTATTATGGGAAGTGATCTGTTTGAATGCAATCATTTGTACATAATAAATTAGACCCTTATTCATGAACAGACTGATTACATATTTTGTCGCTAAAATATCTAAATTTCTTGGCTGGATAAGACAAATATTTTAAGATTTCACTGTCAAGAGAGTCTTAAATTGTTAGATTTCCTGCAGTAACAATGTCAAACTATACAATATATTCATTATTTTTATTTATTAATAAAATTTATATAGCTGCTCATCTAACAGAAGGCTATTCTGAGTGGTGTAGAACAATCGAGAAAAACAGTAAAAATATAAAGCAGTTATTATCCGAATCATTATATAATACTTATTTTAAAAATTACATTTATCACCATGTTGCTAATGATAGACTGCATAACAGAAGCCAAAAAAGCTCCCTTAACTAGTAGTTAGATCAAAGACATTCAGCTGTATTTCACTTTTTCCACCAAAAACTCCCATATTTCTCCATGGTGATTTATTGGACCAGTCTCTTACATACAGAAGAGAATTCCAAAGCTAATAGACATGTATGTAGGAACTGACAATCGATAGGGTTATTGCAAGAGTAACCCTAGGCAGTGTGTAGATGGTAAGAAAACAGAACAATAATAAAACAATTTCTGATTCTGAGTCCCCAGAAACAATAATATAACACAAGCTTGGGGTTGAAAAATTATTCCTCCTGTAGTCAAAAAGACTACCTTATAACTAAGCACAGGGCTCTTTTAAGCTAGCCCAAATTCCTGCGGAAACATCCAAGTCCAATAGTGTCAAAACTGTTCAAACCTCTGAAGGGATGTTGTTCTACAGGGCAGAAGCTGTAGACCAATAAGGAACGACCGACTCCTAGATCCCATAAGATGGATACTAGAACATGCCAACCCAACTGATTTTGATGGGCAAACAGAAACAACAGAAGACAAGTGATCTTACAGATAATCTGGCCTTGTGCCACATAGACCTTTACAGATGACAAATTGGACCTGTTGCTTATTGAGAGCCAGCATAGTCTGCTGAACAGAGGTGCTATATGGAGATCTTGAAAAATACCCAAAGCTGTCTAGTGTTTTTTTTAGAAGTCTCTTTTAAAGGCATTACACCAAATTAGTCCAACTCAGTTATCTTGCAGGATCTTATTTTCTTCTTGCTTATATATTACACACACACACACACACTGTTTTTTGTGTGAAAAAAATACCTTGTAAGTGAGAGTTTAAATCTAGGATTCCCTGGCCATATATTAACACAGTGAACACTACATTATTGTTCCAATATGATTTGCCAGAAAATGTGTATCATCTTCTAGAATCACTCTGCAATTTCTAGATTGTTATTTGAGATTTGAAATACAGTTTCTAACATCACAATAGTCTTGCAACGAGGAAAACAGTTGCAGAATAAATAAATGCTTAGCTATAAATTAATCAGTGTGATGAAGCAATCAATATTGCATAAAAACAAGTAATAAATGATGTAGTTGTTCTCTGTAGAAAAGGAGCAGTTATAGAGTACAGCTTCATTACCTAAACTCTAATCATCTTGGCTTTCCACCAAAACAGACTGTACATTTTTTCCTAGTAGAAAAAGCAATTCTATGCAACTGCAACAGAAAACAACTGCAAAAAAGAAAGAGGGAGGGGGGATGGAGGGAGGGAGGGAGGGAGGGAGGGAGGAAGGAAGGAAGGAAGGAAGGAAGGAAGGAAGGAAGGAAGGAAGGAAGGAAGGAAGGAAGGGAAAACGGTCTGATAAGTGCTAATTTCAGTATACCTTACTACTAATTTTCTGGTGTTCCCATTCCTTTTTTGTTGGTTATGATGCCTAGCACCTTTACTGCAATCATTATATCCTATCCCTTGGCTTTTTGTTCTGAATATCTTTTATGCCTATTTCTAAAGATCCTGTGATTCTTGAGCTTCAAATTTATTTTTCATAGTTCCGAGTCTCATTTCATATCAATGGAAGGCTTTTTCAGACTTGATTACTATAAGAAAAGAAATTTGCATAGGAGTTGAGGAAAGAAGATGTAACTTTCCAGACCATGACTCTCTTAACTGGAGCAGGAAAAAGAACCATTCTCTCCTCCCATCTGCTTCACCTGTGTCCCCACTTTTTTTTGTCTCCTGCATGCAGCCCAATTTCTGTACTATCTATCTTCTCCTATTCATTTCTGACTTTAAATCTACCTGTTTCTCTTTTCCGCTCCTCCAGCCCCTTAATTCTATAGCAATAGCACTTAGATTTATATACTGCTTCATAGTGATTTAGAGCCCTCTATAAAAGATTTACAGCATATTTCCCCCAACAATCTGGGTCTTCATTTTACCGACATTGGAAGGATGGAGGGCTGAGTCAACCTTGAGCTGGTAAGGATCGAACTCCTGGAGTGAGCAGTGGGTTACCCTGCATTACTGCATTCTAACCACTCCACCACCACGGCTGTATGTTCTTCCTTGAGCTTAATCGCTGCAGATTCCATCTCAGGAAATCTCTCTCTCCAGATTTCGAGTCATGGTGTATTTCAAACCCTTCCTTGGTAAAATGTTTCACCATTTTTGTAAGTGAACTTAATTCATGACATCAGGATTAATTGAATAGAAAAGGGAGAATTACTTAAAAATCTCAAATTATCATGAATAACTTTTTCTTTTCTTTTTAGCTGTAGAAGGTCACATCATTCATTGGATTGAAAGCAAAGCTTCTTTTGGTGATGAATGCAGCCATCAGGCATACTTAAATGACCAATTTTGGAGCTACTGGAACAGGTAGATCTTCATTTTTATGAGCTATAGACAATATAACTTTGGTATTATTGTCAATATTAGTATATTATGCTTATTTCTTTCATCTTTCCAGACAAATGACAAGCAGGACAGGGGTGGGTTCTGGCTTCGCTATTATGGTTTGCTCATAGACAGGGTTTGCGCATACGCACTTTGCGAGCACATATGTGCAGTAGTAATAAATGCTTCTGCGCATGCGCAGAAGCAAAAAACAAGATGGCGGCATCTATGATGCTGCCAATAAAGGAGTGGTCTATGGTTTGAAGGAGTGGCAGGCCAAGTTACTACCTACTCAGCCGAACCTGTCCAAACTGGTAGGAACCCACCTCTGAAACAGGATGTACATTTTGAAAAGGAATGAAATTATTGTATTTGCTATAATTACTGCACCCTGGTTGCACTAGATTATAGTGTACGTCGCCCCGAGTCCCTTGGGGGAGAGGGGGCGACTAAGAAGTCAAATTAATAAAAATAAAATAAATAAAATATAGAGCCATTATATGGTACAATGTAACCCATCTTTGAAAACCTAAGTATTAGAAAATTTCTAAATGTAAGTTTACAGTTGGACCATGAGGGGTTCTTGGTTTTTTTGCATAATGTTGAGTAAGGCTATTGGACCTTGTGATATAGCACTATCTAATGTGAATAGCAGCAGATCTTCAATTTCTCCATTACCGACTCAATCCTAGTGCTGAAATTTGAAATCCTGATAGGTTGGGAGTAGAGAAACTACAGATTGAACATGGAATATATGCTTCTACCTGGATTCTCTAAACTTTTGATATGTTATTCATGTTTGATATCTTTACCTCTTTTTTTATACATGTACAAGAGGAATGTGCAGCATATCAAATTTTGAAGGAGTCATGGGCATGCACATTGCATCTGCTAACTCCACCTTAAGGAGCTGTGTCTTTACTACAACTCAAGTTCTAGTACCCCAGGAACATATACATTTACACCACCAGGAATATATTCATTTGCAGGAAGCACCAAGACTTGCAACACAGTGTTTTGGAATGGGTGTGGGAACATTGTTGCTGTTTCTTTACCTGTGATACATAGTTTCCCAGAACTGTACAGTTGTGTGAGGTAAAGAAAAGATTCAACTTCTTCAAAACTACACCAACAACACACTTATCCACACTGCATCCCAAATAGCTTCTGCTACAAATCCACAGATTAGACAGCTTAATACATAGCATCAGTGCATGATCATGTAATTCCCTATATTTAAATGTCCTTGCAAAGTTGCTCTTTTTGATATTCTGTATTAATAAATGAATGCATTTCTGTAATCAAACATCTCACTATGCAGCAACTACACTGTCACTAAAAGCTTACAATATATAAAGATGTATTCAGTTTATTATATTTCCTATTTGTACATTAACTTAGAGTGTCTTAGATTGTATATTTAGTGAAAACCTGAAGAAAGATAGTTTCCAATATTTTAAGAATGCACTATCAAAATCACTGACACTGATATTAGATAGTTCCTCATAATGAGAAGAGCACTCTTTGATTATAAATAACAAACCTTTCATCTACTGAAATCTATTTTTAATCATAAATTAGATGTCTAATTCTTTTGAATGTATACTTTCTAAAATGCAGTACTCTAGTATTCTGAATTGTCAGAATATATTCATTTAAAATCCACCCAAGTTTTTATAAAAAGATCTTATGAGGTATGTGTCAGTGTTCTGAGTAACACATCCACCAAAAGCAGAACTCCAAGCAGGTAGAGTCCTCAAAGAACATTTTTATTGGATACATCATATCGGCACAGCCAGGAGAAACCAACTCTAAAAGTTCCCGGGGTTTTAGCCTAAATAAAAAAGCAAATGTTTCTCTCCCCGATGTCACCAGTCACATTGTCCAATGAAAGTAGCTGGCAAGTTACTTCTCTCTTCCTTCAACTGCCACCTGTTGGGATAACCTTGGTTTCCACAAGAAAACTTTTTGTTTTGACTGTTAGCCAGTCTATCTACTTGTCCCTCCCTTCCCCCTTTCACAGTTTGTGGTAACTATGAGGCAGCAAAAGATGGTTTCAGCCAAGTTCGCTTCAGAGTTGATAGAGATATCCTAAATATGCATATTCGTAAGAAAATTATTTAAAGTGTAATTACAACATGCTAATGTTAGAATCCTTTCAATACTCTTTTGAGTAAAGGTGGATTGTTATATAGTATATCTAGTTATACAATTTCAGCTTTCAGTGCTGCCTTGCAAACTACCTTCATAATGTAATTAGTGTCTAGTAAATACGATTAGGATTGGAGCTGGATTACATTTGATAAAATACTATTTTTCTGCATAAGAAAAAACCATCTCATCTTCAATAGTGAAGATGAAATTCCTATGCATCATTATATCAGAGACATAAGCACAAATTTATTTAAGGGACTGAGTTAACCTATAACTGAGGTAATTATAAACTGAGTAATAATGTTATCAGTTGATTTATTAGCTGAAGTTATATTGTGTGGATATGTTAGAGAAAAAGTCATCCTTTTTATCTCAGTGGCTACAACTAGCATTTTGGGATTTTAAAATATTGGCTTAATAGAAACCACGGGAGTTATATTTGTCAAGTATCTAAGAAAACTATTCATGCATACCCAGTATCCAAAAGCTTCATTGGCAGCCAAAACGCAAAGATCTGAAAGGTCATTCTTCTTCCCATAGTGTGATGGTTCGTTGACATATTTTGAC
The DNA here is from genome assembly GCF_964273705.1 of Natrix helvetica. Lineage (NCBI taxonomy): Eukaryota > Metazoa > Chordata > Lepidosauria > Squamata > Natricidae > Natrix > Natrix helvetica. The sequence goes on from NC_138548.1 coordinate 66,891,307, forward strand.
ATGCTGGCATTGTACTAAAACATTTTGACCTTGCTCCAACACTTAGAGGTTGAGGACTGGTTAACCTATCCACTGCTTGTGAAACTTCATATATTCTTCATATTATCCCTGTAATACCCAAATGTCTACTATAAAATTAGTAACTTTAGAAATTGGGCTGGGATGAATTTAGGATTAGTGTATTATTTCATGAAATCATTGGGGTGGAGGAAAAAACTATTGAATCTCCCCAATAGCAAGTGAATTGCAATATTCCCAAAGAAAGTTTATAATCCAAAACACGTATTTTTTGGAGATTCTGTCTATTCTCTTTGTGAAAATACAGCTTACTCTTTGTTTAAAATTTATGTTAGTATTATAGATTTCTTAAACATTTAATTTAATGGATAATGCATGAAATAAGTTGCACAGTTGTGTGTCTGCCTTCCAGATTATTTGGTGCGGACTGTTCTTTCGAACATGTATGCTGGCAAATTATTTCATTTTTATATTTCTAAAATAGTTTTTACTGCTTCCCATAAAAATTAAATAATCTGAAATGATATTTGAGTCTTTGAAACCAAATAGCACCATTTGCTTCGGTTGTAATACTGTTACAACAAATCAACAATAATGTAATTACAATTATATTGGCCAATGAATATCATTTTCAGGGGGTTTTATTCCAGATTTTTGTTACTGGGGATTTTATTTATTGGCATGCCTGATTCATGGGAATCATTTATAAGTTCTTTGATTTTCCTTTTTAAAAAAATAGAATATAATTTCTTACATACAATACAATACAGTTATTTATCTTTATTTTCTGTTCCTTTAATTTTGTCATATCATTGGTGTTTATCCTATAATATTGACAGAACACTTTAAAATCCATATATGTTCGTGCAAGGCATCAGTTTCAATTTCCTTGGTATATCTCATTCAGATTAGACAAGCATCTAGGCTTATGTACGATAAAAGCTGACAGCATGGATCCTGCTATGCTTACCAAAGGCCTGGTCACAGACAATCCATTGTGTCAAAGAAGACCAACCTTTATAAAATTTTCACTTTCAGCATTTCTTGTAATTTTTAATTGGCCTTTATATCTGGCATTCTGGGAGTCCCTTTTTTTTAACCTTACATAAACATTGTAGAAACAAATTTTATTTACTATACTGCAATATACGTATACTATAAAAAGATTGCATGGTCATTTATACATATGCATTTCACATTATGGGAAGTAGCTGTCATAAGCATAGGTAAATGTAAAGGTTCCCCATGTGTGCTAGTCATTCCTGACTCTAGGGGGCGGTGCTCATCTCTGTTTCAAAGCCGAAGACGTCTCCAAGGTCATGTGGCCGGCATGACTAAATGCCGAAGGCGCACAGAACACTGTTACCTTCCCACCAAAGGTGGTTCCTATTTTTCTACTTGCATTTTTAGATGTTTTCGAACTGCTAGGTTGGCAGAAGCTGGGACAAGTAATGGGAGCTCACTCCATTATATGGTGCTAGGGATTCAAACTGACGAACTGCTGACCTTTCTTATTGACAAGTTCAGCATCTTAGCCACTGAGCCACTGTGTCCCTTTGTCATAAGCATACCCATGAGTTATCATTTTTTTTCCATTTAGAGAATGGGGGCTTGCCTGTCATTCCTTTTTGGGCTTTATAAGTTTTAAATGGGTTCCTGTTGTATTGTCCACCTCAGTTTTAAATTGAGGTTTCACTGCCTTGTGTTACAGTGCCCTTGCTCAGATCTGGGAATAGCAGATATAGCTGAGCCCAGTTTGCTTTCAGTATGTCACATTTGCTTTATTTGTAATTGTTATCCTGGCATGGCACTATCTTCTCAATTAAAATTAAAAAAAAATATGGCACAATCATCTCATCATTGAGATAGCCTTTAGCAAGATGAGCAGCATACAAGTTTGTTAAAAAATAAATAAATTACCATATAAATACCCAAGTGCACAGGACAATTTTACATCACAATATTGGTTTCATCCTGCTACAGCGTACAATATTTTAGGTTCTGTGCAGCAGCAAAGATATGCAGGTGAGGGGAAGGGAGGCACTCTCTGCAGTCATAAATGTGGACAGGCTGCCAAGTGTCTGAATTTTGATCACATGACTGGAGGAACACAGCAATTGATGTAACTTTGAGGACTAATTTTAACTACATTAGTTTAGCACTTTCCTAATTTTAAATGGCTGCTGAACAGATGCTTCGTAAGTAAGGATGGCCTGTAATATCAATAATGGCAAACGCTAGGTATACGGGTTTAACTCAAACCCATAAATAATTGGGGATTTTAGAAATAGAATGCACATTAATAGTCCAGGTAACAATTCAGTAAGAACAACAGAGTGTACTATTTAAAAGCCTGTGATATGATATATATTATACACATTTTCTAATTTGTTAAATTAATACAGTTAATTGTCCTAAATTAAAATAAAAGTTCACTTGTTCATAAGGTCTGTAAGCAATAAGCTAATAAAAGGCGTAGCATTTCTAATTAATTTAATTTACACCATAGAGATTAACTGTAAAATTCAGATAGCAATTCCATTACCGTACAGTAGTTATACAGACCTGTATTTTGTATCTGCCAAATTTAAGTTAATTAGGAATGTTGATGCTGTTTGTTTTTTCTGTCACA